>NW_015386993.1:307387-338327 GCF_001527695.2 Protobothrops mucrosquamatus
GCCATAAGTCATATTTTTAAAAAAATATAAAATCATACATAAACACACACACCACCACACCCCTTTGGGTTAAACCTCATAACTTCAAAAAATGTTTAGTCAGCTAATTTATTCTAGGACTTGAAATAGATTTTGATATTTATTATTTGTTTTCTTTATGACAAGATTTGTCTCCTGCTTCTATCACGAGATTTTAAGGGGCTCTGAAATAGATTAATCAATGTCAAGTCTTTGTATCATAAAATTCTCATCAAACTATTTCAGAATGTTTAGCACCAGCTTAAAAGGATCCAATTGTTTCAACATCCCAATATCCAATGCATCATGATGGCCAGTATTTCTTTGTCTCACTTAGTAATTATAAGAGTGCTAATAGATGATAATATTAGCTCCAATTCACTTGATCAGATTGAGAATTTGGAATGAACAGGTGAATGCAAAATTTAATTCATGGGAAATATGTTAACATGTTTGCTTTATCACTGATGCATCTCTTGGCCTACTTATGGATATTCTGTCCTGTATGTTCAGATTTTCAAGTGAGCACCTTTGCTGATTGCACCACATAGTTCTCTTTTTCCATGCCAATGGAAGAAATGGGTCCTCAAACTGCTCTCGAAGAGGCGGTTAAGAAGGGAGAAGGGATGTAGATAGGTGGAAAGGAGGAAGGTGGAGAGGTTGTGGGTTTAGGGGGAGGAAGGACAGGAAAGTGATGAGGGTGGAGGCAAGGCGGGGACCGCCGAGCGTCTCCGAAAAAGATATTGATTTGGATTATTGTTTGTGTATGTAAATGCATCATAGTGGTGTTTGTTGTTTAATTATAAAAATCAATAAAATTTTATTTTAAAAAAAAGAAAGAAAAAGAAATGGGTCCTGGCTGAAATTGAGGCTGGACCTCTCTTCCTTAAAAATTTAAAATGTATGTTTGTTTCCAGGGCCTTGATTTACTTTACAATTTTTCATGCTGCCTGCTTTATTTCAATTTTAATTTTTAAATTGCTGTCTTAATATAGTCATTTTGAATCACAACGTGGGTGTGGGCAGCATAGAATTTTTAAAAATAAATAAATTCTATTTACATGGTGTCATGTCAACAACACACTACACAGATCTGGCCTCTAGGCCAATTTGATGAAGAAACCAAATGTTCAGTGCAATTTATTTCTGTTGCAAATTGACCTGTGAACGTGCCAATTTGAAGAACCTACAATAGGAGTGTGAGTTCAGCCAAAGGAAAATAACAAGAATTGTGAGCTCACCTCCTTAAGTGTTCAGCAATGGTATATATAAAACCCATCTCATAGTGAGCATTATTGCAATGGGGTGGGAGAGTGTAGTTCCTTCCCTCTAACTTCACAGAAGCAGTGCAAAGGAGAAGTCTGGCAGCAGAAGGCTGATTTGAAGTATGGCAAGTTAGAGAAGTTCTCGTCATGCCAAGAGAATGTTTTTATTGCAGAAAACATGCAAGGAGCCATCAAGATTGGATTCAGAAAGTGTCAGTCAATTAGGCAGGAGACTAGAGGCTGCTTCAGATGTGAGGGCTGACTGTGTGGGAAAACATTCCTATGACTAAATGAATAGCTTTCCCCAGAAGGCACAGAGAAGCACATGAATCAATGTTGCCTCTTGAAATCCTTCCCTGGAGTGGCAGATGAGCAGCCCTTGATCTATACTTCTTTCCCTTTCATCTTCTTCAATCATTAAAACCGAAGAGAGTGAATAAAGACACAAAAGAAGGGGAACAGCCTCAGAGTTCTGCACTGCATTTATTACAGTGCAAATGTACATATAAGCTCACATATATACAAAGCAGGACTCAGAGCCCCGCTGAAGCCCTTTGTAGCCACAAGTAAAAATATGAAACATACAATACCTAAACACAATGGTCTGTGCTAATAATTGAAGAAGATAGATATAAGCAGTCCATTCATTCTGATCGATTTAACCCTATTCTAATGGAGAGCAATTAGCATAAATGCGAATCATGGTTTGACTGGCAGTCTCTAATTTCTGAATGTTTATCAGCCCTTCTGAACAGAGTCTACATACATATGACTTGGGAACAATATCTTAATCCATAGGGGACGACTAAAAGCAAGAGCAGCGCGACTCCTACATTCTCCAAGGTTCATTTTATATTATATGCCATCTGAAATAGATTGTATAAAATCCAAATTCACATATATTTTATTCATTGTTTATCTTGTTGGAACAGAGGTGTAGTCTTTTCATTATATACAGCAACCCTGAGAAAAGGAACTTAACTTATGGATGACTTTTTTTTAAAAAAACAACAACTTTGTCCTCCTCAAATCATAGGAAGTGAAGAACAAGGGTGATACCAATAGGTGCTGTTTTTTTTGCCTTCACATTAACTGAGGCAAACATGTGTAACCAACAGCACTGGGAAACTTACCTGACACTGTCAAGCTGCTTCAGAGTCAAGGATGGTGACTGTGTAGAAGTGCGTCAACATTAACAATGTAAAGTAAATGTAGCGCAGTTCTATTAAAATTAACAAATAAGCAAAAGCAAGCTAAAACAATGATATAATTAGTCTCTGTAATCATACGTCAGTAATATCAGCCCAGGAGCACCGAAAAGCTGCAAGTGAGTACAGTACTGGATGTGCCTCACAAAGGAAAATACTCTCCAACAGAAGGGGGAAAGGCTCAGTAGAAAGGTCCTGTCTCATTTAGCCATGCTCTGGATCGCTAAGGGAGAATTCATTATTCCTGATACCAATTACTAACAGAAAATTCTACAGTGTTTTCAGAGGCAGTCCCATGTACATGTTAGACTAATCCAAATGGGAGTTAATTAGTCCATGGCTGGAGTTTTGCACATCCAGATAGAATGAGACTTGGATTAGCAGCTTCAGTTGACAAAACATGCTCCTTACCACCAAAATCACTCAATCGTTTCATAATAGCACTGGAGCTAATATCACACTCATATTGCAAACCTGTAAGGGAATCATATTTTGTCTTTGTCTGGGGTGAGTTTTAGATTTTTAGACCCTACCACTATATTTAACAGATCTTCAGGTTCTCCTGGATTAGGAGTTAAAAAAAATCTTTATTATGGAGTCTCCTAATCCAAAACAAAGTTTTGAACGATGCTTCCATTGTGCCAACATTTCCATTTCCCAAACCCTCAAAAGTATTTCAAGTGTGATACATGGCCATCATAATTTCTGCTGAGATCCCAGTGCTAAGAACAATCACTAGTCTGCCCAGCTACAATCCTGGTAAAAAATTTAAAAAAACTGTTCTGATCCAGAAAATATAATAATTGTTTGCTCACACAGCATTCCAATACAAGAACCTCCATTTTCAAAAAAGCTAATAAAAGTCCAGTGAGAGCACCTTGACCTATCATGGAAAGGCTTGCAACCAAAGGAAAGAAGATATACTATCCTATACTTTCATTTTCAAGTTATTATGGCTTGACGTAGCAAAAGATACTTTTGATCTCAGAATTACAATTCTAATTCTCCAGTATTCAATTGCCTGATATAAAAGCTGTCCTGCCTCTCGCTGACATTGGATTAATAAAGCCAATGGCAACTAAAAAGATCATCCTGCTTCTGCTTTCAAAAATCTGCTATGATAATAGGACAGATCAAGTGAAGGCTGTGGTTTCACTGTAATAGAATGTGGTTTCATTATATTAATTAGTGGCATTTATAATGCTCATCACCTGCAGCTCACAGTACTTTTTTGTGAAGCAGTGATCTCCTCATGTGAGGTTAATGAGATCCAGTTGGGCTACCATACCACATGGTAATTTTTTCATCCCACCAGGATGTGGGCTTCTTGTTATTGTCAATGGAGTTGCTGCTGAAATGTCTGTTTCCTAACATGGAAATACAAATTTAGTAACATACAATAATTACTGAAAGCATGATGCAAGTATGATGAATCCAAAAGTTACTATCTAGTTCTTGCCACTCATATTAGCATAAACATCTCTCTGTCCAATAATAGAGTGGAGGTGGGGTGGGAGTGGGGGTTAAAGAAGTTTCCCTTCTCCCTCCCAGCTTCTGTTCCTCATATGATGCTCCTGCAAAGGTAAATGTCTCAATGTTTTCGTAGATTGGCATGCTGCCAAATCAGTATGTCTGTTGTCAAAAAGAAGATGAGGGTAAAAACAATCTGCTTTTTCTTTTTCATTTCCATTGCTGCAGCCAGAGCTGTATATCAAGTAAGGGGGTTGCTGGCTGGACATTTATAATGGAAATACAGAGAAATCAAAGCCTGTTACCTTCAAAATGGTATTAGAAAATCCTTGCTCCAAGTAGGTGTGAACTTCATGGAACTCTGCTTGGATTGAAATGAGCTGTATTTTTTCAGATTTAGAAACAGTCAGAAGGAAGAACTTGCCGTATTTCCATTTTTCTCAGGTTCATTCACAAATCAGATACTTAACTGCACTAGCGGTTACTAGAAGTGTTTATTGCAAGATGATTGAACAGGCAAGAGCTTATGTTTTCCATGTGAGACTTACTAGAATGGCTCTGTCCCCATTCAAAACAAATGTGATCTTTAACCAAGAGGGTTACCATATTGTTCCAAACCACCATTTTGTTCCCTTTTGATTTTTGTATCAAAGAAATAAAATGATACAGCCAAGAGATGAGCATGGTCCACGTTGTGCTTCTGTTGTTTATTTGAGTAAATGCAAATGTCTATCATTAGCTGGAGATGTTTACTAAAAACTGTGTGGCTGGTAGGTCACTCCCAGTAGAAATGACACAGTGTCCATGAAAACCTGTGATTAAAATCATTGTTCCATAGACACAAACAAGCTACATGGCCCCCCACAGCGTAGCTTCTTTCCCCTTTTATCTACAACATTTGTCAATTACCTCTGATGGTTCATCAGATGCTCAGCCATCGTACTCTAATGATGCAACAAGGAAAACAGGAGAAAGTGGGAAGTTGTAGCTTCATCCTTTGTTCTTTAGTTACTAAACTAAGCCTTCATTATAGTAGCCCAAGTTCTATAAGCTTTCAAAATTTATTGGCTTAAGTGAATACAGAATATGTGGAATTCCATTCCTTTGCTTTGTCCATTTCTCATATTTTTTCCATGCATCTATGGAGCAGATGACTCCTGTTTAAACAATCTGTCACAGTTTATACAATTAAAAAAAAGCTCAGTGAAAGGTACACACAAAAAACACTCAAAATCAAAAATTGTATCAAAATACAATTTTGTAGCCACTATATTACCACCTACCCACAAAATAAATATATAACTTCTTTCCCAACACCAGCTTGTCTTTATCACTTTGGTTCCTTGAAATCTTTCCTCAAGACCCACTTTTCACTTGGAACTGCTGATTCAATCTCCTACACCTCTTTGTAACTTATTACATGGTCTATAACTATCCCAAAGCAGTGTTTGGTGGAGATATCCAGTTCACCCTTGCCTTAACTTTCTTCTCATTTGTCATTTCCTTCATGCTAAATTTTAGACTGTAAATAAACTCTTTGGGAGTTGGGACTAAGGAGTTTTCTTTAAAATCCATGTCCAATGATGGAACAAATCACTAAATAACAACAATAAAAACTGCATTTGGTAAATTGTAGAAAGCTAAAGTAAATGCATGAACCAAATGGTGCTGGATTGTAAAACTGTAAAAACATTAGTACTGGACTTACAGCACTTATCCTATCAATTTATGTAAACCCAATAACCTGGCCTTTTATTCCACATATTCTGCAATCTTCTGCTGATTAGTGGGAAGTTTGTTCCTCAGATGGTGTCTGTTGTCTGAAATCTTGCTTAGAAAAAGAAATGGGTATATTTCATTATATGGAAGTTATCCATATAACTTTAAAAGGTATATGTTTAAAAGTTATCCTTTCTATTTCTGTAATTATAGGATGTTACAGAATAATCAGCTCACTCGGATTCCAGCGGAGGCTCTATGGGATCTTCCTAATCTTCAGTCACTGTAAGTCTTTGTGGATTGCCATTCTGAACTATGGAAACTTTTAAGTAATGGTTTCTGGTTTTTTTTTTTCTGATTTTGGCTTGAAAGAAATAGAAATCCAAACAGTGTTTGCCCTGATTCTTGAGTAGGAAATAAACAGGGATGCAATATTAAATGATCTGTCGGAAAAGTTTGAAGTTGATTTTGATACAAACAATTTTTAAAGTTTTTTGAAGGTTTTCTTTTGCACAAATTCTGCCAGCCTGAGTTCCATACCTAATCTTTATGCAACATATCAGTCATATCATACTCCAAAAATGAATGGAGCCAAGAGCAAGTGAAAAAATGCAAACAAGGGCCAATATTTTTCACTGAGCACAAGCTGGGAAGCTCTGCAAATGCAGATCGAATGCTACTCTCAGGCCACATTCTTCCATCTTGTACTCTAGCATTTTCCTGCATTTTCCTCTCTCCAAGTTTCCACTGCATGTCTTCCCTTGAAGACAATATCAGCTGCTGATCTGGAATTGAAAGGAACTGAAAAACGTTGACAGCATATAAACCAAATGGCTTTGGTTAGCAAAACTCCTCTCACTTTTCTATACATAGAAGTAAGGAAAATATGATCCCATTCATAGCAGTTGTGATATGTTTTATTGGATCCTTTCCCCGTGGGGTAATCCTTGGCTTGATTTTTAAATGCCCTAATTAATTCTTTAATGTCCTGTTCCTGTTTTGACTTTACTATACTTCACCCAATGTCTGTTTGGATTGGGTATGGATGTAAATATTGTACAATCAATAATAAAGTGTAATAATAATTGTAGCAGAATAATTAGCACTATCCAGTTGCTCTTGCTGTCAGGGAGGTGTTTCTTTTTAACATTCAGCTGTCTGGTGGCTCACGCTTCTTCCTGATACCTGTGCAGACTTAAACCTGATCATCATCCCAGTTAGTAGAAAATGCCAGTCCTATTTGTTTTCTCTTCTTGTCCCCCATTTGTTAAGAAGGCCCAAAGTGAGCCCAAATGTTTTTTTCTCTCTCCTGATCTAAATAATGATCAGTTGTCTTGCTAGAAAATCTAGAAATATACTGGCTCCACAACTTATACGCCTCTCTATTTCTGAAGTCTTACAGTATTACTATGAGACAATGAAAAACAAAAATCATTTAATGTAATTATGACCAATAATTTGATGAACCACATTTGGGTAGCATGATTTTTTAGAAAGGTATTGAGGTGGCTCCATTGTTAATGTCTGTTGTCCTCTTAGCCTTTGTGATTCTTAATTTTTTAAACAATAATTGTTTTTATATATTAAGTGTTTATAGTTTTATTGTGCACAACCCAGAGCCACTATTTGATGAGATGGACAGCCATATAAATATGATAAATAAAGTTTCTTTGAAGTTTTTTTATAAACATGGTTAAAATATTCTTCCGATATTTTATCGCAGGCTTTTATTTAATATTGGCAAATTTATGTTCAGAGGCCTCTGGCTATGAATTAGAGATCAAACCCTCTCAAAATATGGTGAAATACTTACTATTATTAGATACTAACTCTGGCCATTTCAGATCAAGCTGATAGTACTGCTTAATCCCTTTATGATTTCTCTATCCGTCTAGAAATAACCTGTAACAACCATGCATAAAAACTTCCTTTAAAATATTCCTCTTCAGTCCTCTGGAATTCCTCTTCAATGTGGTTTTTGTCTTCAGTAGAGGTTAATTAAGCATCATATAGACATTCATCTTTGGGGTGAATAAGCAATCTTTAGAGAGTTGAAAATGATTTTCCTCATGACAGATGCCTTGCATGGTTAAGTCATTATGCAGTGCCACTCACTGTACAATCCCTCCATAATTCCTATTCAAAATAGGTCATTTCATAATTTTCTTTTGTAAACCTTACATGGTTAAAACCACCTATCCAGATTTTGTAATGTTTAATTTTTTTATTCTCTGTAATTTTTAATTCTCTGTAATTTTTCAGTTCTAATTTTTTAAGCTTTAACTGTTGCTAAGGAAGGCTGGTCATGAGGAAATGGAGAGGATTACTTTTTCAGACACTTTGATTCCAAAAGGAAAATAGAACGAGATTTCTTTGCCGGCAGTGTCTTCTTAAAGCAAACCAAGGGATATCCTTACAGATGAAATCCCATTCAGATTTATATACAATCACTTTCAAAACAACTGTGTTTTCATACAAAAGAAATGATTTGAGCTTACTTCCACAAACATGGGTTCTGGATAGCATCCAAGTAAATGAAGCATTTACTTTCTCTCTCAACAATGAGCTACAACGTGTTGGCTAAATTTGAATCTTTAATATTTGTAGTGAGAGAAGACGGCTTAATTTTGTCTGTCAATGTGAATCTGTATGTGGAAAGGAAAAATGATTCCAAGCCAGCACCCAAACAAACTATGGGTGGTGTCATCTGTGCTTCCACTTCATCTGCCATTATAGGGGGCATCCTTTGGTGTAGCCAGCTGCAGTGGCCATGGAGTGAGTTTAAAATTCATATGAAAATACCAGCATAGTTATGCTTAGCTTTGGGTTGATAAAATAAAACTACATGCTATATATATATTGAAATTACGTGCAGTAAGAGAAAAAAAGAGGGATTTAATTTTTCCTTACAAAGAATTGGATTATCCTGATTTTCTGTTGTATTACGGCAATATTGTCCCTATAAGTAAAACAGTGCACCCTGATCTAGATCAAAAATCTGTTGACCAGCCTTTTTCCTGTTTTTTTCAGTAGAAGAATCAGGTGTCAAATTACAGTAGTCCTCGACTTACAACAATTCATTTACTGACCATTCAAAGTTACATTGGCACTGAAAAAAGGGACTTATGACTATTTTTTACACTTATGACCACTGCAGCATCCCCATGTCACATGGCCAAAATTCAGAAGCTTGGCAACTGGTTCATATTTATGATGGTTGCAAGGTCCCAATGTCAGGTGATCACCTTTTTGTGACCTTCTGGCAAGCAAAGTCAATGGGGAAGCCAGATTCTCTTAACAATCATTTCACCAACTTAACAACTTCACTTAACAACTGTGGCAAGAAAGGTTGTAAACTGGGGCAAAATTCACTTAGCAAATGTCTCACTTAGCATCAGAAATTTTGGGCTCAATTGTAAGTAAGTCAAGGACTACCTGTACCAACTCTGGCTGAAGCTAATCTATCTGCTGCAAATGATATGGAACTCCATCCCTCTTTTTGTGAGATCTGTGCACTCTGGCACTCTTAGAATAAAAAATGGGTTTTACTTTGAATTTTCTTCTGTATGTTATGTCAAAATGGGGAAGAAAACATATCAATAAACATCATTTTTATAATCCTTTTTTGTAACATCTGGAGACAAAAGCATGCAATACTTAGGGTCATAATTAGCTTCAGATGATATATCTGTGATCTCATGGAGTCTTACTTTGGGGTATCTCTGGGCAACTACAGTTCTCTCTGCCATCACTCAAATGATACAAGCCACCAAGCTGCCAAAGTTACAGTGGCTGCAGCTACTAATGGCCTATATTACATACTCTTCCACTTTCATCTCTAGTAGACATTTGGAGGCAAAGTGGAGGCAATTTTACTACAAATCAGCCTCAGATCTACTGTATTTCACTTGATTAAAAATGAACCAGATACTCTTTTCTTTGTTGTACCCTGACATAAAGGAAGAACTACTGTCTTCTTGAGCATCCCTCAACGGTGACAATTTTCTTCCTAAAGCCAGATTTAATAGGGGGAAAAAAACTCTCTTTGGAGTGTTCCCAGCCCTTATTAAGTCCCATTAGACCAGTGCTTATTAGGATAAATTAGGTTTTATGTGAAAGAGATGAAAAGTTGTTGAGTAAATGGTTTTCCTCTTAGCAGGCTGCTTTGTGAATTAAGGCATATCTCAAGCCAAGCTGATTTCCTCAGATTTCATAGGGGCTGCCAAATAGCTTTTTATTCAGAATTGGTCTTATGCCAAATATCTGTCTGTTATTTCTATCTCTTCTTCTTGAGGATGGTCATTCATTGCAAAAGAAAATCAGATCTGAATTTAAGACTTTTCTTCTTTTAGTATTTATGAGTAATTTTCCACAAGTCTCACACACACATACAGTCTATCTCTCTCCAACGTGGAACTTTCATATATATCACTGTAGAGTGACTTTCAAACATTATAAGTCCAATCCCATTTACCAAGGTTTTGCTTTTTGTACTTTCCTGAAGTTAGGACCCTGGCATGTAATTTTGTAGAATACTACTCAAAAACCAGGAAATATTCCAGAAAGCATTCTACACTAGATGCTGGAATGGAAGTTTACAAATTGAGTGCAGGACAGGTTGAAATGTTGTTATAGCATGTTTCCATAATGTTTGTATGTCTATAATTTGGAGGAAGAAAACACCTTCTCAAAAACATATTATGATGCCATTATTATCAGTGTCAGACTTCTCAAACAATAAAACTTTTTACGACCCTGTAATCCCTTAATTTGGGATAGAATCAGGGCGATTGGATGGAGCTCAGTGTTCAGAAAATCAAGACTGAAAACAAAGGAGAAGGAGCAGTCTTTCTGGATTCTGGATTAATAAGATTTATTAAGACAAAGGTCAAGGTGATCCCACAAGAATGCCAATGGGTACACGCAGTATGCTTTCAAGTATAAGCCTTTTATAAATAGGCAATTCAAAACTGTTCCTTTTTTGCTTGCTTTTTTCCACCCTATTTTTGAGAAGAGCTTGTCTTTTCAGAGAAGGTTCGTTAGCCTGGCCTGCACCTGGGCATTGTTTACACACCTGCTACTAGCCTTCTTATCGGGGTAAGAATCTACATTAACATTCAGAAGACCAGCAAGAAAGCAATAAAATCTGCTACACATTTGAGGCATGACAATTGCACACAACTTGTCCACAATCCAAGGTTACAGCTTACATATTTTAGCTTGGACGTACAATGTATAACGAATTAGATTGTCTAGATTCAAAATAGGGTAACTTTATTGGGTTTGTGATTAGGAACATAATGTAAAAAAAGCACTTTGTAGATAGTAAAGTACAATAAAATGCAACAATTTTTAAAAGCATTATAATATATGTTGAATAATTTGTTTTTTTAGAATATCATGTTAATATTTGACCACAAGAATCTTGTAGCATGTTAAATATATAATTTTATACCTTCCAGAAATTTTATGGCTTAATACATTTGCTAGTGATAGGATTGCCATAGTGACTCACAAAATCAACTGGAATCATCCAACTGTCATTGTGTCAATATAAAATTAATGAAGACAGGTTCTATATTGTTTCAATAATGACTTGTGACATTAGAAATACTATAAATCAACGAGGAAGGGGCCAGTGAGGTGCCACAAATCTTTTTCACTGCAAGAAACTAAGGAGGTCACATCTCTAAAAAATTACCAGTTGATAGATTTTATACAGATTCTCTTTTCTTTGGCGTTATGTCAGAACAGCTCTCCAGCATCAGGACTGTTTTAAGACAGTCATTTCTTGCTCCATTGTTGCAAACATATCCTCCTATGGGCCTATCTCAATTGTTTGTGAAAGTATTGATGGTCATGGACATTTCTTCATCAAACATGCAAAACAGAAAATGCTGGCAGTTGTGGCTTATTAAAAAGAAAATGAAAAATTCCTATAGGGTGCCTAGTATTATTATGCTTCAAGTAGTTCTATCACTAATAATATATCTATCTCAATAACGGATGAGATCATAAGCTTTATGCTGCATCTTAGCATCCAGAATTTAATGGCTATGCTGGTTTAGTGTTATGGAACTGATATCTAATATATCAGGAGGACACCAGGTTTGGAAGATCATTTTAGATGCAATAGTGCTCTTTAGCAATAACACAACTCTCTTCTGAAGGCACCTGTGGCAAAATTGACATCTGTGAAAAATTAAGCAACAGCCTCCTGCTATTGCAGTGTCATCTAAGGTGAGACAAATTGGAAATCTTAGAATGAATTCACCCATAAAATGGAATAGAAGATGGGATGGAGGACTATAGAAAAATTTTACTTTCTACTTTCTATTTTCTTATATATATTTGTACTACATGGAAGGAGCTGAAGAAGCACATAAAAAATTACCACCTAATGGTAATTTTTAAGTTGCATGTAGGATAAGATCCTTTATTTAATGCAGGATCAACTTGTGATTCCCTGGCACAGCATCTGTCTATCTAGTTTTCTAGGTGTGGTAACAACACACTATGAATACCCTGTGAGAGTCGTGTGTCAAGCTAATTAACAACTTTGTGGTTACAAGTTCTTACTTAAAGCAGATGTGTACATTGCCTGTTTTTCTGCCAGCTTAACATCAAGCCAAAGATTTTCAAAGCAAACAGGTGCTATAAGTTATAATTACGGTATTTTCAATAAGAATGAGAAAAATAAGAGAGCTGATTGGATTAAAAGATCAGACAAACTCCTGGGGGTTATCTTTCAAATGAAAATAAAAGAAAGCAACTTGAATTTTCTGAAGCATCTCCTAGAATGGAAAATTTCTTGAAACAACACTAGTATTTTACACAGCAAAAAATTAGCATTTAAATATGTAATCTGAAAATACACTGAGAATACACTGATGTATGCTTCTTTATTATACATGTCTCTAAAGTAAGCTCTGTCTTAAAAATTATTTATATATATGTTTTCTGAGGTTTTTGCGGGTGTTTGTATGTAGGTCTTTAGTTATTCGGGTTTTCTCCCACGTAGAATTAGAAGTGTCTTGGCGACGTTTCGACGAAGTCACATTCGTCATCTTCAGGCTGGTGTCTTCAGCTTTGTGCTTCTGGGAGTAGTGTGTGTGATTGCAGCTGTTTCTTCCTTTTAACTGCCCGTGGGGTTTGAGCTGATTGGGTGGGAGCTTGGCTGTGTTCTGATTGGGTGGAGGTCGTGCCATAAAGATGTGGCACGACCACGAGCACGAAGCCAAACAACAGCAACGAAGCTCACCATCTCAAATCCCCCTGCAACTCAAACTAACCGGAACACAACAAAGCCCCCACCCAAACAGAACACTTCCCCATCCAATCAGAGCACAGCCAACCCCCCATCCAATCAGAGCACAGCCAAGCTCCTTAACCAATCAGAACACACCTCCACCCAATCAGAACACAGCCAAGCTCCCACCCAATCAGCTCAAACCCCACTGGCAGTTAAAAGGAAGAAACAGCTGCAATCACACACACTACTCCCAGAAGCACGAAGCTGAAGACACCAGCCTGAAGATGACGAATGTGACTTCGNACCCCCACTAAAATCCAAGACAGAGAACAAGAAAACAGCAAAGCCCTCCTCCCATACATAAAAGGCACCACAGACAGAATCAGCAAGATCCTCCACAAACACAACATCAAGACAGCATTCTGCACAAACCGAAAAATATCCACCATCCTAAGAAACCCCAAAGACAAAATTGAGTTAGAAAATCAAGGAGTATATGAAAGCCCATGCACCGCCTGCCCCACCACATACATCGGACAAACCAACAGAAGAATAAATGCACGCATTGAAGAACACAAGAACTCAGTCAGAAAAGAGGAACCAACTTCTTCCCTGGTCCAACACCTTAAAGCCACAGGACATAAAATTGACTTTAAAAAGACCAGAACTATCGCCGAAACTGAACACTTTAACAACAGAATAATCAGAGAAGCCATCGAGATAGAAAAACGCCCACACAGCATGAATAAATGAGATGATATCTCCCGCCTACCAGCCATTTGGAAACCCGCCCTTATTGGCAAACGAGTCCCTAACACAAAGAATGACACCAGACCCACACTCACAAAAACCACACATGTCACCACCACACATCCACGCAAAAAGCAAACCCAAACCCACACAGATGATGAGGCATGACCACAAACTAGAAGCCAGTCCACAGCTGCATTAGCCACTTTAAACCCCTCCAATCCATACATGAAGCCAACTGACACCCACCATAAAGATGTGGCACGACCATGAACACGAAGCCAAACAACAGCAACAAAGCTCACCATCTCAAATCCCCCTGCAACTCAGACTAACCTGAGCACAACAAACCCTCCACCCAAACAGAACACTCTCCCATCCAATCAGAGCACAGCCAACCCCCCATCCAATCAGAGCACAGCCAAGCTCCTTAACCAATCAGAACACACCTCCACCCAATCAGAACACAGCCAGGCTCCCATCCAATCAGTTCAAACCCCACTAGCAGTTGAAAGGAAGAAACAGCTGCGATCACACATTACTCCTAGAAGCATGAAGCTGAAAACACCAGCCTGAAGATGACGAATGGGACTTTGTCGAAACGTCGCCAAGACACTTCCAATTTTACGCGGGAGAAAACCCGAATAACCAAAGACAGACAGACAGACAGACAGACAGACAGACAGACAGACATATATATATTTCAAAATTTGGATTGCTAACAAAGAATTAAGGGAGAATTGGAATAGCCATTTCGAACTTTATATTCATATTTCTTAATGGCACACCTATTTTCAGATCCTTTTTTAAATAGAATTTTGAATAGAGAAGGGCAAATGCTAGTTGGACTTTGATGTTAGTCAAGAAAAACTCAATGGGAGCAGAGCACAATGCCCAAATCTTTTTCATGGGGAATCTGTGACAAAATTATTTTACATCCCTTCTTGTAGTGTTGTTAAGACAAAATGAACTATGCATAATCCCTTTTAAACTACAGTTCTAATACACCGTAAACATTTACAAAAACTTGTCTATTCTGATGGAACATGAGTTACAGTACACCATTGTTGTCACAGACTGATTAACAGAACACTTGACCATTGCAGCCATTTTATTAACAGATTTATACATTGATAGAATAACCAAAGCAGCATGAAGTGGGATATGGATTGTATGGTGGAGATAAGTCTTATAACGTTTTCTGTCAATCCACAGCCAGGCCCACTTTGATGCTACATCTTTACCCCACCTCCATATCTGAACTTTCTAATCACTGATGTCAGCATAACCACTGCAACAGCACTCACAGCATAACCACTGCATAACCACTGCAATAGCATAACCACTGCAACAGCACTCACCTTCATGCATGTATGAAGAAACAATTTCTCAGATTAATTCAAATCAGGGACTGCCAAAATGTAAAATGTACATAGTTCCTTCTGCCTAGAAGATCTTTTCCACCTCTTGAGATGGATTGGAGAGGAGGGAAAGCCTCATTATGTGTTCTATGCCTGTTATGCTGAATGATTATAAAATTTCTTCTGGTGTTTGCAATAGAGATTTAGATTCCAGGAGCTCTCTTTCTTTTGTTGGAACATGGTTCTGTGTTTTTTCCAGGCACACTTATCTTTTTCACCCCTTTTGTGTAAATCACGTTCCTCTGTTTCCCAACCTTTTTAATGAGCTGCTCTTTCTTCAAATGCTCTGCACTTATATATGTTGGCCAAATTGGTTGGAATTTTTGAAAATAGTCCAAATGTCAAATATTAGTGGAAATACATCTTGAAGGCACCAGTTTTGGAGAAAGCTAGTTTGCTTAATCATTTTGTTGTTTTAACCATTCAGTCACGTTCGACTCTGAGTGATTTTATAGGAAAGTGCTCTCCATGCTATCCTATCAAGCAAAGCTTCTTTCAGTTGTTGGATGTTCATCTTTGTATCAGTTTTGATGTTATCAAGCCAGCGTATTCTTTGCTTGCCCTTCTTCTTGTTCCACTAACCATTCTTAGCATAATTGATTTCTCCAATGAATTTGCATGCATGCCGTGGCCAAAATAAATCAAACATAGTTTTTTGATTTTGGTTTCTAGTGAGGTGTCTGGTTTTATATGATCTGAATCATGTAAACCAGACACGTCACTAAGCGCTTCATCATAGTTTATTGAATAAGCCACAAATTAGTTGGTTAATACATGCTGCATGTGATTTTCAGACTAACAAATCTGGGTCATGCTACATACTAAGCCAAAACTAAGCCAAAACTGAGCAAGCCATATTACTATGTTGGATAATGTATGAACAAGTCTTCCACTCTCACGCACATGGAAACATTGCTGAATATAAGTCTGCTGTGAAATATCCCTTTTGATTTAAAACTACAGTGCTGTAGTAGTCCCATGTTTTTCTCAGATGTTTCGTATTATTGAACTGAAAAGCAGAAGATATTAAAGAGCTGCAGAATACAACAAAGTAAGAATAGAAAATTGCTTCTCTCCTTTTTCTCATTGCTTAAATGCTGTCTAAGGCTTAAGTAGCAGATGAATATATAGTTGGAAAAGATCATGAGAAAGATGATGGGGGAATTGCTAGAAAGAAGATCAGCTGATTAATTCTTATATCTTTATATTGCCAAACACTGACTTAAAACTATGAAAGGCTAATGAATGGTTCAGGACAGGTAAATGTCCTTCAATATCTTGATCTCTGTTTCTGCACCATATGTAAAAATACATTGACACTTTTCTCTGAATTATCCACCTCCTCCTTCATGTCTCTAGGAGAAATACTTTGGAAACAGATGGAAATAGAGTACTGGCCTCTTAAGCTGTTTTTTAAATCCATGAATAGGATAATTATCATTATCTTTATTATTGTTTTTGAAGATTAAAATATAAGGAGTGAATCCTTGGAAGTTGCAGGACAAAGGCTTTGATGTCGACAAAGGAGGAACCTTCCCCACCAGACAGGGCTGTTGTAAGCATGTATATTCTGATGAGTGATGGAAGGAAGGAAAAGAATCACTCTGGAATTAACATAGCCTGAGAGCATGTTCCTGCTTTCATAGACCACCTTTGATCTGCTTGAAACGTGACAGCTCATTGTAAAGGCAATATTGCTTCATATAAATCATGTTTGATAGAATGTGTTTTTGCCCTTTAAAAGAAACCTTCCATCGAGCATAAAAAAGAAACAGAAGAAAAGATTGGGTAATTTAAGATGAATCCATAATTTATTGCATGGGCCTGATTTTGTGCAAAGTTATGTTAAGTTTTGTTAATGTAATTTATGAGGTATAAGCCTTTCCTGGAGCACTAGGAAAGCATGTTTTCTGGTTAGTTGAAAAGAATTGTGAGTTGCCCAAAACAAATAAATCAGCCATGAGCACAAAGGTCATGTGATAAGTAAGAAACTGGACTTGATTGAAAGGTTTTGGGAAAAACTGACCCATAATTCCAAATGTTTAGGATGGGGCCATTATTTATTTTGGTTTCTACTGTAGTAAAAAAAGGGCCCAAATTAGGAATGATTTTATTTATGAAATATGTGTATGTTTAGGAGTTTTTAAGACAGTACCACTGAAAGGTGAAGGACAAATCAGATGTGTAGGCTATCATGCCAAATATCCCCCCCCCTTTTTTTTAATTTATTGTTAAATCCTTGTCCCAGGATTTTTTGCAACAGAATCAGCACATTTTCTCCTTTAGAACAAATAACTTCACAACATGGGAGAGTGGGGAGAGAGGTTGTACTTGGAGAAATACAGTAACTGGTTTCTTTGAGTTAACTGCAGATAGAAAACATGAGTACCTGGGCTTTAGACATAAAATTAACATTTCCCCATTGCAGAATATATTTAATAAGATTATCAAGCAAATACAAAGCACACAACACTAATATATAATATTATAATGTTGGGAATAATGATTAATTTATTGACAATATATTGACAATTCAGATAATCAGGGATTCGGCTCATATTTTTTCTATTCTGTTTAGCAGAATGTTTTTGACAAGCAGGACATAGAAGCCACTACTTACTCAAATGCGCCAGGAGGAGGACAAATGACAACTATTGACAGCTATCCTTTCCCCTTACAATTTGTTAGAACAATGCTTTGTCTAGAACAGGGGTCCCCAACCCCCAGTCCAGGGACCGGTATCGGGCCACGGCATGCCAGCAACCAGTCCACGCAAACAAGCAAAGCCCCATCTGTGGGTAGCACACAAAACCATGCACTCTCCGGTCTGTGGAAAAACCTTTCTCCACGGAACTGGTCACTGGTGCCCAAAAGGTTGGGGACCTCTGGTCTAGAATATTTCACAAATATAAAATAGAGACTATCACAAAAACTGACAGTTAGAATGCCCAGGAAAAAACAATGTAGATCCCTTTAACATGGAGCCTTCCAATTTCACCGAATACATAATTTGGTTCTAAGTAATCAGATGATAAGATAAAAGAATTCTGCATTAATATATTTTACTGAACTGTACACTGTGGTCTTCTATAATTCTAAGCATACTTCTCTGTTGTAATCATCCTATGGCAACCACTGTCAGTCTTTCTGCTGCACTGATATATCTACTGTATTTAACATCTGGGACCTATCAATCTGCTGCAAAGACACATCTACTATATGGAACATGTGGTACCAATCACCCATCCTTACTGTTCTTTGGCTTCTTATTAAGGGAAATTTAACAAGTCATGTACTTAAGTTATGGGGTTCAGGATCATATATCTCCCTAATTGAGGTCAATAAGAAGCACATTTGAGACTTTATCATGCTATTCATATTTATCAGCATATACCCACATATTGTTATGTATTCAAGGATCTACAGGTCTTCCTTCCATAATCTGGTGCCCTTTGAATATTGAACCACAGCTCCTAAAATTCACCCCATCAGTAGGCCCTACTAAGTACCATAGCAAGATGAAATTGATGGCAGCCTGGAAGATCTGAAGATAGAGAAAAAGTTAAATGTGGTTGAGTTCTGCTAATTTGTATGAAGAAGGTGTTTAAATTTTGTGATATGGGAATTTATTTTTTACTTATTTACTTACCTTGCTTTTCAAGCTAAAAAGCATGTATAGCATGAAAGAGACCAGAAATATACTACTTATTAGAAGCAGAAAATTAAAGACACAAATTTAAGACACTGATGTTTAAATATGTAAACTCTTAGACATAACATTAAACTGTAGTTTAACACAAAGGTTTTAACAGGTTTTGCTTCCTTTTTCTTTCCTTCATTTTCTTGGGCTACAAGCTTTAAACTGCAATGAATGTCAGTAATAGATAAACAGGTCAGATTCATACATTTTCATTTAAGTTGGCTTGTGTCAACTAACCATTAGTAAGCAGTTTGTCCAGCCTTTGCTACTGTGACAAGTTGCTGTTGATCCGTAAATGCATTGCCTAGCCACAGTGAGCTCAAGACTTGCCATGACTTCTTTGTATAAATCCCAAAGTCTTATCTCAGTTCCTTTATGTAGCCTTAAACCTCCCACCGCAGGGTTAATGCTTGTCATACAAACCAACCCATTAACTGTGGCATGATCTGAGGAACTTGGTAGCAGCAAAAATTTAAACTTCTATGTAGAAATGGAGCAAGCTGGCACTGGCCTACTCTGTCTCCTAATCTGCCCAATTATCCTAGGTAGAAACCAGAATAGAAAGTGCTTAAGAAGCCATAATCACACAGTGCAGAAAGAGGAGAGCGTATGGTTGCTTTTTTGTTTTGTTTAATGATATAATTGGTAGCTTTTTGGTGCCAAGGAAGTCAGAGTTTTTATATTCCATAAGAGAAGCTGCATTTGCAAGACATCATAATTTGGGAGTTCAGCTTCTCCTACATATTTTTAGGACAGTGGGAAAGCAGCAAGGACATCAAGCTGTTTTTGGTTCTGGAAGCAAGGTTGCAGGTTATTTAAATCTGATGGTATTATTGTTTACACTCTTTATTTCCTTTGTGGTAAAGGCTTCAGGGCAGCTTTTCAGGATCAGTTTCCTGGAAAAACAGAAAACTAAAAAACTGTGCTGAATTCTGCAATAACCATTTAATTACAAATACTAAGACTAAATAGCAATAGCACTTAGACCAGTGTTTCTCAACCTTGACAATTTTAAGGCATGTGGACTTCAACTCCCAGAATTCCACAGCCAGCAATAGCAATAGCAATAGCACTTAGACCAGTGTTTCTCAACCTTGACAATTTTAAGGCATGTGGACTTCAACTCCCAGAATTCCACAGCCAGCAATGCTGGCTGTGGAATTCTGGGAGTTGAAGTCCACATGCCTTAAAATTGTCAAGGTTGAGAAACACTGACTTGGACTTATATACCGCTTCACAGTGCTTTACAACCCTCTCTAAGCGGTTTTACAGAGCCAGCATATTGCCCCCAACAATCTGGGTCCTCATTTTACTGACCTCAGAAGGATGGAAGGCTGAGTCAACCTTGAGCCAGTGAGGATCAAACTGCCAAACTGCTGGCAATCGGCAGTCAGCAGTACTGCAATACTGCATTCTAATCACTGAGCCACCACAGCTCTGAAATAGTATAAGAGGTAGTAAGATAACAGAAACCTTCAGTAAAGCTTTAAAAAAAAAAGTAATAATTTAAAATTATTTTTAAATTTCAGGCTTAATTTTCCATCCAATCACCAAAACATTTTTTTCAGTTGGCAAATTGTTCATACATCACATTAATCCATGGTTTGCTTAATGAATACTCACAATTGACTAAGGTTACACATATTAATAATAATAATAATAATAATAATAATAATAATAATAACAACAACAACAACAGTAATAGTAAAGTTGGAAGGGACCTTGAAGGTCATCTAGTCCAACCCCCTGCTCAGGCAGGAAACCCTATACCATTTCGGACAAATGGCTGTCCAGTCTCTTCTTAAAAACTTCCAGTGTTGGAGCATTCAACACGAATCAAAACGAAACAAACCACATTATTGCTTACTGCAGACTTCTCTTCCTACTTTCAAGATTTGTGGACCAACTTCCAGAATTCTCATAAATATTATGCCAACTGGAAGTTTGGGAGATAAAGTCTCCATATGTCTGATTTAGTGTGACTGTAAACCTGGTCTCAGACAAAGCAAAGTAGTTTTAATCTTTTTTCCTCCTCTTCAGGTTGATCATCCAAACATTTTAATCTTCTGCTTTGGTTTATCCAGTTGTTATTAGTTGCCAAAGTCATACCACAACAAAAATATTTTGAAGGTTAAAAGACAGCAGATGTATTACTATTAGCTCCTAAACTTGGCCTGATTGCATGTAAGATAGATTGTGTCACCAAGTTAGAGTTGACTCTTAGCATAAAATAGATTTTCTCTCTGACATTCTGTCCCTAATCTGGGCTTTCAGGTCATTGCTACTGTAATTGAATCCATCTACTTTACTGCTGGTCATATTCTTTCTTTTCACCATTCCCAGCACAAGATACTTCTTCTCACATAATGTATCCAAAATAGGATAATTTGAGCTAGGTCATTGCCTTGAGTGAGAATTCTGGGTTGATTACCATCTGGGTTTGATGATCCATTGGTTTATGTTCATACCGTCCATGATATTCTCAGGAACTTTCTCCAATATCCCATTCCAAAAGAATCAGTACTGTGCCCTTCTTTTCCTGCTTCTTCAAATTCATTCAGACACGTAGACACACATTTTCTAATGCACCTTTCTTTGAAATATATTGAGATCTTCAATAGCATTGTTCTCTATAGATATATTTAAAATCGTTTAACATAAGAAAGCTGCTCTGGGATTCTCCCTCATAATTTCAACAAACTTGAAAGGCAGAGCTGAGATGTAGCTAAAACTACAGAACTGTGTTCCCTTCCCCTATTTCCCAGAGGTCCTGTGGTGCTATTTCCCCCTTATAGGGAGTTTTTGCTCCTTGCTATTCATGAACAGCAACAATCAAAAGATCCAATAAAGGGCATGCAGGCTTGAGGTTTGGCAGCTCCTCATCCAAAGCCCAGAGAAAGCAAAGCATGGTGAAATTGACAAGATTTTTGTTAGATTTCCCTTTCTCTTCAAAAGAGAACAGGTTGACATATATAACATAATGTTGCTGGAATTTTTTCACATCTGAAAACTTATTTTAATTTCCATTTCACTGTATTATTTACCTTGATGAAGAATTCTAGAACAAAGTTAATTTCCAGGAATTTTTTGGACTCCTTTTAAAATGGGTAGAAATCTTCTCCACTTAAAAATTCCAGATTTGATGCCAAAATAGTCTAATTGTGCCATTGCTATATAAAATTGTCCTGAACCAAGTCTTAGACACTTTGACAAGCTAGTTGGATATTTGAATGTGGGTTCTACACAGGAGAAAATAGATTCTACTTAGGTACTAAAAGTGAATTACAGTCTTTTCAGTGCAAACATTTTATCTTAATCTGGACTGGATTTGGTTCTACTTGTAATAGTCAACTGGAATTAACTCAACCATGTAATGTGATTTTTATGGGTTATTGCACCAAATTGGGTTTCTTTGATTAGAAGAAGCATAATTTCTTCTAAATTTGTTTTGGGAATAAATAGAGTATAACATTTCACTGCCACCATCCCTAAATGAAAATTTAGAATTCTTGTATTGTTTCCTTTATGAGTTCTTTTCCTGGTAGGGTGGGATCTTAGACAAAAGATGGGGGTTGTTATTCTGTGACTCTCATTTTATTTATTTGGAGTGATTTATAAGCAATTATAACTTTAACAATAACATTATTTGAACAGATAATATGGTATATAAGTTGTTCATGTTTACTCTTTTCTTATTTTCAACATGACTGCTTTCTCATAAGAACTACCAAATGTGTCTCACTATATGTGTGTGTGTGTGTGTGTGAGTGAGTGAGTGAATGTGTATTGATCATCTTCGTTTCTTCTCTCCTCTCCATCAATTGCCTTTTTATTTTATTACCATCTTCAATCCCTTTTTAATCTTTCTGTCCTATTTTTATTGCAAGAAAATGTCCAGAGCAGCTTTATTTATTGTAGTAGAATGTACATAATAGATAATATCCTCATGGTTATCACCATTAGAAGATTTTAAAAAGTAATCAACAAAAAATTATATGCCATCCTATTTCTGAGGCCCAACCTCACAGTCCTATTTCCTACCAAAGCGAATGATGTAGGAAAAATTAGAACTATCCAATTTTTAGTACATGTCTCTTGAAGTTCTGAGCAAAACATTCCTTCTGAGATGATTTGTTCTAATTTTTAACTAACAGAACATAAAAACATATCTGTCTTTATATCTGATTTGCTAACCACTTTTCTCTTGTAGACGCCTAGATGCCAATCTGATCTCTGTTGTACCTGAAAAGAGCTTTGAAGGGTTAACTGCCTTACGTCATCTCTGGTTGGATGATAATGCCCTGACAGAGATCCCTGTTAAAGCACTCAATAATCTGCCAGCTCTGCAAGCAATGACATTGGCGCTCAACCGAATCTGGCACATTCCTGATTATGCCTTCCAGAACCTCACTAGCCTTGTGGTATTGTAAGTATTTCCTTTTTCTTCCATTTATTCTTTGTAGTTTTCTTCGTTTATCAGTTGGTATGCCACATCAGCTACTGAAATAACTCAGTAGCTGATGTGGCAGTTTACCTAACAATGATCCACGTAGATCACAGAAGCTAGTAAACTCTCCTCGCCATCGTATTTTCCCACCTTTTCTGCTAGCACCTCTCCATTCCATTCCTACATCTCCCCATGGGCTCTCTTTTATTTTCTGCCCATGTTGGGTGTGCTTGTCTTCCCACTTTGAGTACAGTACTGCAATGGGTCCCTTCCTCTTTTAAAAAACAATGACTTTGCAACATAGGCATGTTGGAGCAGACTTTTGGTAAAACTACTATTTTGTTTCTATAGATCTCCAAAATCACTATTTTCAACAAAGTCTATAGAGCTCCATAGTGAATTACTAGAATGAAGAAACAATATGTTCCCTTTATTTTCATCACTATAGTAACAAAGTAATGGTGCTAAATACTATATATGGAGAAAAAAGAAAGAACAGCTATCAGGACATGCATCTAGAAATGAGAAGAACCTCATGTCCACCTCAGGCTTCTGTAAATCTTATAGCAACCCAAATCGCCTCAACCTCAAGCCTTGAAAAGAGAAGAAAATCAATAAACTCAATCAACTTGACAATTTGAATAAGGATCATTCTCCATCAAAAAGAAAATAGCATGTGGTAGAATACAATAAATTCTGTATACAGAATACCATAAAACTGAAATTTCAAATTCAGTCGAAAGGAAGAGACAACACTATCAAGCCAGCAATCTCCTTACAATACCGACTAGGGTTCTATAACTTATTGCAGGGACTTGTCCAAGCCCAGAAGGTGAGAGGAAAAGTGAGGAAAGAATTTCCTCAAGTCCAAAGTTTTGCAGAATGCTGGCATTTCCAGCTGAAAACCAATTTCAGGTTAGGATTTCTTGTATGGTAAGTGAGCTAGAAATAAATGGATATAGCTGCTACAAAAGGATGATATCATGAGATGACAGGCATGAGAGTTGATCTAAGAAAAATGTATATGCTTTGGGTAGAAATGCCTTCTGTGATCCCAGTGGAAATCTGTCAACCTAGCAAAAGTAATATCTATCTTCTCCTACACATGCACATTTGTACGAATAGAATGAGCTAAGGAAGAAAGCTTGTGGTGAGCTTCTTATACACCGTAAACTTAAGTACCACCCTAACCAGAAAGTTACTGAAATAGCCATTTTTGAAAAAAAGACCAAAGAACAGCTGCAGAGATGTTCTAGGAAATATGTCATTTACAGCTTGATTAATCCTTCTGGATGTCCCTCATCTGCATTTCATTGCTGAGGATATGACCTTTCCAGGTGCAGTAATATGCTTTCCTGGTCTGCACACCTTGGACCAGAGGGAGCTACATGCCTGTTCATCCTCTGATATTGGAAAGAGCCAACTTCAAAATATACACTTTCCAATCTGGAACAAGTTAGGGGCATAAACTGTGCAAATAAATTACATTCCCATTAAGAGAATGTATACTAGTTCCATCTGTTCCTTCTGTAAGACTGTAACAGCAACACAGGACATTTTCTAAACCAGGGAAGTCTCATATAGACCAGCTCTTAAGAGGAAGTAGAGGGATCAATTTTCAGTCTGCCATGTGTGGCATGTGCAGCTTTCTGCATGGCAAGATTTTGTACATCCTCACTTTAAGCAAGGATTATATTTAACTGTATTGTTTGGAAAACATATTGAGACCCATTGAAGCATTTAAAATCTGTCTGAAGATGGAAAGGACAGAAAATATCTCAGAATAGTTATAGAAAACTTTATGAATTTTTGAGAAGTTTTTGAAAAGAACAAAATATTTAATGTCCCATTATAAGTAAGCTTAAAAATAATTAATGAGAAAATCAGTCTGATGAGTAAATAACAGGACAGTTAATTTTGAACAGTTCATATACTCTATCCCTTGTTTATTGATTAAGTTTTGGAATCATAGGAAGTATTATAACCAAAAGGCTGGCTATTTTCATTCCAAATGAAATAGAATCTCAAGTAAGAATTTTTGCTCTTTCTGTCTGTAATTGGGCTCTGAACCATGAAAAAACAGGTTTTAAAATGCTACTAAAGCATTTGTTTCTTTTGCTGCAGCAGATGATAGGCAGCAGAAAAGACCTCTAGTGCTAAAATGATATTGTCACTGGGAGCTTTTTGGTGCAAGCAATTCCAGTTCAATGGTTTTCTTAATCCAATGGTTTCCTTACTTATTTGGAAGATCTAAATGGGGAAAGCAGCAAATGGTATTTTCCCAAATTGCACAGTGATACCCACAGCCAGATGCTTTGCTCCTAGGAGCAACCACTACAACAACCTAGTGATTGGGGGGGAAGGTGACAGAAGCTGGGAATTGCATCCTACAAAATTTGGAGGCTATTGGTATAGAATTATGTGATAAAAGGGGAATAGATATATAATTAATAATAATAATAATAATAATAATAATAATAATAATAATAATAATAATAATAATAATAATAATAATAATAATAATAATAATAATAATAATAATAATAATAATAATAATAATAAAAAGTTGGAAGGGACCTTGGAGGTCATCTAGTCCAACCCCCTGCTCAGGCAGGAAACCCTATACCATTTCAGATAAATGGCTGTCCAGTCTCTTCTTAAAAACTTCCAGTGTTGGAGCATTCACCGCTTCTGGAGGCAGGTTGTTCCACTGGTTAATTGTTCTAACTGTCAGGAAGTTTCTCCTTAGTTCTAGGTTGCTTCTCTCTTTGGTTAGTTTCCACCCATTGCTTCTTCTCCTGCCTTCAGGCGCTTTGGAGAATAGCTTGACTCCCTCTTCTTTGTGGCAGCCCCTGAGATATTGGAATACTGCTATCATGTCCCCCCTCGTCCTTCTCTTCATTAAACTAGACATACCCAATTCCAGCAGCCTTTCCTTATATGCTTTAGCCTCCAGTCCCCTGATCATCTTTGTTGCTCTTCTCTGTACTCTTTCTAGAGTCTCAACATCTTTTTTACATCATGGTGACCAAAAGTGGATGCAGTATTCCAAGTGTGGCCTTACCAAGGCATTGTAAAGTGGTATTAACACTTCACATGATCTTGATTCTATCCCTCTGTTAATGCAGCCCAGCACTGTGTTGGCCTTTTTGGCAGCTGCAGCACACTGCTGGCTCATATTTAAGTGATTGTCCACTAGGACTCCGAGGTCCCTCTCACAGTTACTACTATTGAGCAAGGTACCTCCTATACTATACCTATATCTAATATCTGTTGCTCTCAAAACAAAGAGAAGGGGATGAGATAGGTCTGTATGAAGACAGAGTTTAATACCAGGATTGAATCAGAAGTAGCAAGCTTAATCAGAAATAAGTGATTTGCTGTTTAGGAAATCATATGATTCCAGGTCTCCTGGGAAACCCAGTGAAGAATACATATCAATTGGACTATGGCTAATGGGAACCTCTCATTTTATGATCTGTATGTATGTGTGTGTTTAAACTCCATATCATAGAAATGCACTAAGTCTTCAATGCCCTCCTCCCAAGGAAAAAGAGCCCTAGGTAAATAATAATAATAACTTTATTGTCACTTTGAAAGTACACCAATCGGCATACATCAAAATGAAATTTCGTTGCATACAGCTCTCAAAGGGTCACCACCTCCAATATACACTCCTTGTTCGTGGCCAGCTCAAGTTACAGATCTTCCATCCTGGCATCCCTAAAATTTCTTATAACTTGAAAGAGAAATTGTAGTGGAAATACCAGTGAGCCTATAAGCTGAAGATTGGAGATCTCCAATCTCCTCTTCCAGATATCCTTTAAATCTTTATATACATGCCCTCATGTATCTTCCATGGGACACCTGACCTGATAACTGCTCCCTTAACTTAGGTCTATCTGTATTTTTGTCAGAAGCACCTACAAAGCTAGCTGAAGGGTGCTTCTGGATTGAAAGGATTTGCCAGTAACAACACTGTTGCCCAGATGTGTGAGAAAGATATAGGTGTCATACCGTCAGGGCTTTTTTTCAGCCGGAACGCGGCGGAACCGCGTTCCGGCACCTTTTTCCGGGCCGGCCGCACCGGAAATAGCCCCTCCCACACCGGAAATAGCCCCTCCCAAATTTTACTTGCATTCCTGTTCTCTAAAGGGGTGGTCCTAGGGTTTGATGAGGGCGTGGCCAGGTTTGAGTTCCGCCACCTTTTCTCTGAGAAAAAAAGCCCTGCATACCGTATACTGCCTTTCTGGTCATTAAAAAGTAAAAATGAGAACAAAACCCCAACAGCACCACCTGTTGTTCATCTAGCATTTTAAAATGTAGTTAGATATTTCAACCCCTTTATGGGAGAGAGACCAATCTCACAAGAAATAAATGCAATCAAACTTTTATAAAAAGAAAAGACAAAAAGAGCTGTCATTTTAATAGCTCATTTTAACTTTAGATGTTAAATGCCAACATTCCCTATTGAAGAAGGTAAATTCAGTACCACAAGCAAATGACAAGACAAAACTACCTATAAATAGATAGAATGGAATTTAAAATTGTAAAGAGAAATTATTTACTCATGAGCAAAATACATGCATAAAAGGCTGAAATACAACTACTGAGTGCCCACACAGAATTAAAAGGTAGGAGCACTGAGTAAAGAACATTAACATTCTAATACAAATTCTTTTCAAGACTTATAAATTATTCCTTCAGAATTAGGACCTGAAGCATCTGTTACACTGCTTCAATTTTCTTGGATTTCCTTTTTTCTGAATATTCTAAAATTTAATTTAGGGCAGGGGCCCCCAACCCCCAGTCCGTGGACCAGTACTGGGCCACAGCATGCCAGCAACCGGTTCGCACAAACAAGCAAAGCCCCATCTGCAGGATGCAGGCAGCACACAAAACCACACACCCTTTGGTCCATGGAAAAATCTCTCTCCGTGGAACTGGCCTCGGTGCCCAAAAGGTTGGGGGCCTCTGATTTAGGGGAAACCCTGTTAATTTCTGCTTTTCTTGGCCACAATCTAGCGACGTATGTGTTGGTGTTAAAATGCTTCAATTTTATATTCTAGAGTTGGGGTATCTTTCTGTGTACATGAGAGCCATCTCATTGGGAATGTTAAATTTGTATTGTGAATTGTATTGTCTACAGCTTGCAATCTTGCCAGGAAGCTGCCATTCACTACCAAGATATGTCTATATAATAAAAGATTATAATGCTCTATCAGATTTTTCATGTCCCTAGACTCTTTATGTACATTCAAAACATGGCAAGATGTTTTACTTTCTGATTGTATTGGCTGAGATAGATGAAATCAAGACATTTGCAAGATATGTAGGATTTTATGTTCTACTAAGCAAATAAGAAATTGCTGTTCTGAAAGAATTTTATAATAATCCTAATTTTTTCTTTTCTGGTGTTCTAATATGTTATATTTATTGTATACGCTATCCCGTTTGCCACTGATTTAATGTAGGAAATATGTCATTAATCTCTGCAGTAACCTAAATGATGTGAAGGATGACAGAAGTCCATGCATTCAAGGGCCACTTCTGAAATGGTCAAACCATCTATAACATAACCAACAAACTTGGCAAGGATTACTACAACTGTGATTTTATTTGTTAAGATAATTTATTTAATATGGAAGGACGGAAGAAAAATCCCCCTTCTCAAATATTTACTATCCCAACTTAGATTATGAGTCAAACTTCTTTTGTTTGTATTGTTACAGAGCTGGTGGCAAAGATGGGTGTTCCATTTTCCATGAAAGTTCCAGTCTTTCAGATGCTTGTAAGATTATAAAATGTTTCTTGGGGGACTGGAATGTTCATGGTTTGCTTCATTTCAAAACAGAACAAAACATTCCAAGCCAAATTTAAGCCAGAAACAGCTCAACCTTTATATCTTTCTGTTTCTCTTATACAGTCATGATTATGTTTGTGTGATGGAGCAATGCTGACATTGTCATCTCAATGTTTTCCAGTTTGAAATTTTCACTTATCATAGTATATTCACTTGATCCTGCAAAACTTCCTTCATCTAATATTCAGGACAATGTAACATTTATCCAAAATAACCAAGCAGTTTCAACTCACATGGATATAGATTCTCTTTGTTTGAATTAATATTACTATGTACTATACAAAGCAAATTTGAAATGTTTCTGTGTGTGTTATTATTTTTCTTGTTTTGCATTTGTAACAGTAATATTTTAAAAATGCAGATGCAACGAAAGCATGCTGTCTCTAGGTGCGTGCTATCGGTTTAACAGTATTCTTGCTTGCTCATTTGTGGACTAGCAGTTACAAACACTAATTCTGGTATCAAGAAGAGTCATGTGAATATTTTCTCCCCAGACTTAGGATAAAGTGAATAGCAGATGCTAGTAAAAGATCTCTTGTATAATGGCACAGAGCAGTGTTCAGAGTTTAAAAAATAACTACAGAATTGTATACCCAAGCTATAAATATTTGCCACTATTGCAAAACTACAGAATAGATATGCAGATTAAAACTATTCCATTCAGGGTACACCTGCTGGATGTACTGAATCCCCTTGGACTTACCGCTGCAAATCAAAGCTAGTTGAGTTGCCTATGTGCAAGTCTATTATATTCTTTTCATATGTCCACATGCCATATGTTACTATTATTTTATATCCGAACTCTGGATTTTCAACAAGGGATCCAACATTCCGTGAAATTTAAGTACAGATATGATCTTTATGTAAAGGTCCACAGTAATGTCAGGGCACTCTGATCTAACTATGCCCCATAAAATTTGATAGAGGAAAACATCTGGGTTTGGTATGTATTGCTTTTCTATTGTCAGTGAACAATCATTTTTTTATAGTCAAAAGCTTTTGAATGAAATTAATCTCCTATATTACGAGTTAGAGTGACCCGAGTTTTCTCTCTTGGGCAAATGCTTTTTCTGCCTCTGCTAACCTTAAAGGGCAAGAAGAACTACTTGCCAGGAATATTTATGGATGTCACAGGCTTCTATTTCTCAACCACACGCTTACTCTAATCCTCATAAATTGAGGCTGCCTGAAATTCACGCTTAGCCAAACCCCTGGACTTTCAGACCAAGTGGATTGGGATTTATGTTTTTTCTCATGATGCCAATTTAGACTTAACACAAATAATTATAATTCCATTAATCTCCCTCATGGCATGTCAAATCCAATTGCACTAGGAAACTGTACTTCCATGCTATCACTATACTGACTATGAACTGATCCATGTATTCCTTGAGCACATTATGAAGCACTGCTTTTCTCTCTTCTGAGAGAAAAGCAGTGGCAGTATCATGGTTACCAGGGGCACTGCCTAGAATGCACAAAAGATTGGAATGACTTGCTTTCTCTCCTACAGAATAGTGCCACAATTCTCCCCAAGACTACAGGCCACTTGGAGGACCAGCTTAATTGTTCATACACTATGAAGGTTTATTTTTGTCCGATTCTTAATATAAACTATAATATATCATAGGGAACTAGGGGATTAGCCATTTTGGATCTAATTCTCACTAACAGAGATGAAATGATAGAAGGTGTTGAAGCCATAGGAACCTTGGGAGGAAGTGATCATGCAATATTGGAATTCAACATTATGGAAGCACAAGCAATAGAACACAGTCAAACTAGAGTCTTGGACTTCAAGAGAGCTAATTTCAATAAACTTAGAGA
>NW_015386993.1:339222-348363 GCF_001527695.2 Protobothrops mucrosquamatus
AAAGATAATCAAACAATGAATCAGCGAACACCTAGAGGCAAACAAAGTCATTACTAAAAGCCAACCTGGGTTTGTCAAAAACAGATCATGCCAGACAAATCTTATTGCATTCTTTGACCAAGTGACAAAATTAGTGGATCAGAGGAATGCTGTGGATATAATTTACTTGGACTTCAGTAAGGCATTTGATAAAGTAGATTACAACCTACTACTTGACAAGATAGAAAAATGTGGAGTAGACAGCATCACCACCAGATGGATCCGTAGCTGGCTGACCAGCCGTACTCAGCGTGTGGTCCTCAGTGGAACCGCATCTACATGGAGGGAAGTGTGTAGTGGGGTGCTCTTCAACATCTTCATCAACGATTTGGACGAGGGGATAGATGGGGAACTCATCAAATTTGCAGACAACACCAAGCTGGCAGGAATAGCCAACACTTCAGAAGACAGGCTTAAGATACAAAAGGATCTGGACAGACTTGAACACTGGGCACTATCTAACAAAATGAAATTCAATGGTGAAAAAAGCAAGGTTCTACATTTAGGCAAGAAAAAACAAATGTACAGGTATAGTATAGGGGGTACCTTGCTCAATAGTATTAACTGTGAGAGGGACCTCGGAGTCCTAGTGGACAATCACTTAAATATGAGCCAGAAGTGTGCTGCAGCTGCCAAAAAGGCCAACACAGTGCTAGGCTGCATTAACAGAGGGATAGAATCAAGATCACGTGAAGTGTTAATACCACTTTACAATGCCTTGGTAAGGCCACACTTGGAATACTGCATCCAGTTTTGGTCACCGCGATGTAAAAAAGATGTTGAGACTTTAGAACTAAGGAGTGGAACAATCTGCCTCCAGAAGCGGTGAATGCTCCAACACTGGAAGTTTTTAAGAAGAGACTGGACAGCCATTTGCCCAAAATGGTATAGGGTTTCCTGCCTGAGCAGGGGCTTGGACTAGATGACCTTTAAGGTCCCTTCCAACTATTATTATTATTATTATTATTATTATTATTATTATTATTATTATTATTATTATTATTATTAAATTATATATCTATTCCCCTTTTATCACATAATTCTATACCAATAGCCTCCAAATTTTGTAGGATGCAATTCCCAGCTTCTGTCACCTTCCCCCCCAATCACTATTATTATTATTATTATTATTATTATTATTATTATTATCATTATCATTATCATTATCATTATCATTATCATTATCATTATCATTATCATTATTATTATTATTATTATTATTATTATTATTATATTTGCAAAGGGAACATTATTTTCCTATATAATTCTTTCTTTGCTCCAATCCAATGATTTCAAACTTTTAAGATATGTGGATTTCTGGCATGTTGACTGGGGAATTCTGGGAATTGAAGTCCACACGTCTTAAAGTTGCCAAGTTTGAAAAACACTGTTCTAGCCCATCAGCTTTATAAGCCTCAGTCAAAGTAAGTGAGCATTGACCTGGTTGCCTCAGCAATAGGAATGCTTCCCTTTTTCTCTCAATGTTCATTTCTCCAGCAAAGACTCCCACTCTCTCTTTCCAATCATGGCCAAACAAAGGGATATTTTTTAGTAAACAGAAATAAACAAGACAGGGCATTGCGTGCCAAAACAACTAGACACAAAGATAGTTTTCCCCCATGCCATCATTCTGCTAAATACCTAATTCCCACAGCACTGCCTTATGCCTAAGGTTATCTAACCATGTAGTAAGGATGTATTGCTATTATCCTTCTCATCTTCTCATCTTTTTCATCTTCTTATCTTTTCTACTACCTCCGTGGTGGTGAACCTGTTGCACACAGAGCCCTCTCTGTAGGCACGCATGCTGTCGCCCCAGTCCTAGGACTTCAGCTGGGTTTTATAAAACCTTTTCACTTTAGGCCTCTGCCGCCGTGTACAAAAAAAAAAGGTTCAATCAATCAATCATGGGGGAAAAAAAGATCTCACAAAGTTGGAATTGATTGATTGAACTTTTTAGTCCCACCCAGTCTGCCGTTACCACTGCAGCCATGCCCACCCAATGGGCCATGCCCACCCAATAGGCCACGCCCACCCGGCACCCGACAATACATAAGTGGGTTTTGGGTTGCAGTTTGGGCACTCGGTCTCTAAAAGGTTCACCATCACTGTACTACCTTCTCCTATTAGTATCTTATGATTTATCACTTGATGTTTGTATCTTATGATTTATGATTGTATCTTATGATTTATGATCTATGACTTACCCACTTTGTACGTATACTGACAGCTTATGCAGTGGAGACAAATTCCTAGTGTGTCCAATCACACTTGGCCAATAAAGAATATTCCTATTCCTATTACTGCAAGGATATACTGCATCATTCCAGTCAGGATAAGAAATGTGATCTGAAGGCATAATGAGGCATATTAAAGAACACTTTGACCCAGCTATGTTTCTCCCTCTTCTTGGTGATGTCTGCATGATGTCACTGTGCTGAACTTTCTCCCCTCCCTGCCATTTCTTTGGATTTTGAAGACTAAGAAAAATATCAGCCACAGAGAAAAGTGTGTCTTGTCTGTGGCTTCATTTTTTTGAAAAAGGTTCTGTGTCAGGACAATAAGAAAATAGTTTATCTGATAAATAGGTGTTTTGTGACCCTTGCAGCCATTTTTGTCAATTAATTTATGATCTGCTCAAAATGGCATATATACCTAGGAACCCCAAACTGGTATCTTTGGCTTCTTTAGGCCATAGTGAAAGTTTTCATATATATAAAAAACATATGGACATGTTCTCTTTCACACCCATATCCAAATTTCTCAGATTTTGAATGTATTCCTTCTACATTCATTATTATTTTAAAAACTGTGAAAATATGAGACTTCTTGACCTTCAATGTTCACTTTACAGTTCCTCTTCAAACAAAAAGGAAAAAAAGCCTGTTTGATGTTCAGAATTTAAGCCTCTCCTTTCTCTCTGCAGACACCTGCATAATAATCAGATCCAGCACTTGGGAATACATGGTTTTGAAGGACTCCATAATCTGGAAACTCTGTGAGTTGCTGGGTTTTCTTTGTGCTTTTACTACTTTTATACAGGGTTTTGTGTTTCCTATGCTATTTATTTATTTTTAAATAATTGTTTGATTATGTGCCATCAAGTTAGCATTGAATCTTGGAAACTACATACATTTTCTCTAGGACAATATCTGAGCCCAGCCTTGTCCTTCAGATATTCTATAAGGATATCCATCACTACAGTAATTGAGTCTATTAATTTTGCTGGTTGTCTTGCTCTTTATTCTTCTTTCCATCTTTCCCAGAGTTGCAGATTTGTCAGGGAAGATAATGTGTCTAAATTTTGATAATGTATGCCTTGAGTGAGAACCCTGGATTAATTTGTTCTCTGATGCATATTTGTGTTTTTTCCTGATAGTCTCAGAAATCATTTCCAACAAAGCATAAAAGTATCAATACACTTCCTACCCTGTTTCTTCAAAGTCCAATTTTCACTTCCATAGAGTATCATATGGAAAATCATTGCTTGCATGATTCTGATCCTTGTAGGAATAAATACGTCACAGCACCATAGCATCTGAACATCCATTCCAAGGCCTTCATGGCTCTCTATCAAATGTTAGTCTGCAGCATATTTCTTGACTGGTTCCTTTATTCATGCAAAATCTTTATCCAAAACAGGAAGCCACAATTTAATGAAACACAGCAAAACAGACTGATTCTAGGTTGGGAAATGAGTTAAACATAACTATACACTCTCTCCTTATGTTGTTCAATGTTGAATATAAAAGAGAGGCTGAATTGAAAGAAAATGAGCATGGTTTTAAATTGCAAACCTAACAGAAAATTGGGGGGGGGAGAGATGTCAAGGGGCTTGAAACTCTTATGACTGTCATCTGTCTGTTAACATAATAACACTTCAAAACTGAACAGAATAGGATACATCTGGAGTGGCAGGAGAAGCTGGTAAAAGAAAGAGAGGATTTTTAAAAAGAGCCAAATCTAGCCAAATCTTTGCAGAGAAAAACCATCCAGAAAAAAATTCCCCCATGGATCCCTATGGAATAGGCAACTGGGCACCCATCCAGAATATTGCCAGCCGTTCCAGTCTAAACTCACTCCTTCTTCCTGTCGCATGACCCAGGGTGGAGCTGCAATTAAGGGGTTGGAAAGAATTCCAGACATGTTCTGCAGGCTTTGTATATCTTCTTTACTATAGCTACCTAACAATTCTATCATCAGGAGGTTAATAAAGCTGCCTGCTTTTATTAAATCTCATATAATAAAATAATTTCATTTTGAGTACTTCCAGAAACATCCCCCAAAATTTTGTACCTTATCTGGTTATGAACTCCTGTGGAGCAAATTACGCTGCAATCATATAGAACTTTGAAGGACATCTCAGGAGCCATAGAACCTTATTTCCCCCATCAAGGATGGAAAAGGAGGTCTGCATCTGAAGAGAAAGAGATGCCCCATCTTGAATATTCTCAACCTGCAGAAGAGTCTATCATCCTATCTCCATCAACATCAGAATGTCAACTTGAGGACAGGTAACAATGGAATGGACTGTAGCTTTCCCTAGAGATGTTGGGAAAGCCCATGAAGCTAGAGGATCTGCAGTCACCCTGGACTTCAAAAAAATATCCTGACCCACTCCAGGCCTAGAATTGTTTTAAACATTTCAAAGAGAGGGCATGCATCAAAACAAATGCCCAAGGAGTGGAAAGGAGGGAATGCGGAAATGCCACACTTTTCATTCTTCTTTCCTGCTAGACTTGTCCAAGTTAATCCATCAGAGGATCTAGCATTGGAATTCTTTCTTCGGGGATTATTGTACTAATCCCTGCAGTAAAGGCACTCATTTTTAGGCATACTTGTTACATTCAACCTGAAAGTATATGCTTTGGCTTTGTTTCTTTTAAAAAAAAAAACGGGGTTGTGTCCTAATAAGTTACAGAAGGAAGCAGATGCTGGAAGGTAAAGCAGTAGTGCCAGATTGCAATGAGGTCCCTCTCCCACCAGGCATTGCTCTTGTGCAACTATATGGCAAGGTATTTCCCCTATTGCAATCCTTGCCACCAAACCATCTTCTTTCATACGAGACAACAGGAAGAAAGAAGGGAACCTCCATACCTTTTCTCTTTCATGTGGTTTGGCACCTTTTCTCTGGAAGTCATTAGGGAGCCTAGCCAGTTCATCTAGGGAAAGAAGACAATACATGCAAAGAAGAAAGTGCATTGCCCAAGGGTATAATGGTCACAGAGCTAAGCTTTATTCTGGGAAGTTGATTGATTTAAACATGTTTTTGAAATTACCTGCCACAATTTCTACCAAAATTGACATTAAATCACAGAGTTGAAGCTATCAGGTGAAATGGTGCGGAAACAACAAAGCAGAGAAAGAAAGAAACCAAATCTATGGGTGTAGTAATGATAATCGTGTGGCATGCAGAAAATGAGAAATAGGTGTTCCAGGAACAGAAGAACATCTGTTAAAAGAAATGGAAGAGAGAACTCTAAAACTACCAAGAAGAGAAAATTTGAGCAAAAAAAAAAGCATTAAAAATTAAAACAGCAAATAAGAAACAACAGATGGGGAAACTGCCCTTCAACTGATTATAAATTGGTGAACAAATATATTGAAACAGCTGCACTTCTAAACACACAATTCTCTACAGAAAGAAAAGAACATAGGAAGTTGCTCCCTTTTACGGAGTCAGAACATTAATCCATTAGACAAGGGTTGCTGACAAAATTGGTAAACTACAGAGATTTACCAGCTGCAACCTGGAGAGTGCAGAGGTTGAATCTGGAATCTTCTGCATATCAGACATTGTTCCTCACAATAATATCTACTATTTTTTGCACATGAACACCCTAAAGTAACTGCTTTAGAAAAACTGAAAAACATTGTGCAGTGTTTTTTTATTAATTGCCTGCTCACATTTTATAACAATGGGCGTATAAACTCTAATCCACTATTTTAAATTGCAGTTCAGACTGTGTTATCTTCTTCTCCTTCATTGAGTTCTCAATGACAGAGAGAAATAAGACAGAATGAATAGGCCACCAATTTTTAACTTAAGGAAGATATATTGCAGACTGTTCTGACCTGGTACCATGCCAGATAGCTAGGGTATCATAAGTCTTGAAGTTTAATACATCCGAAGAGAGAGAAAATAGGAAAGCCTATTTTAACCAATTCTTCTAAAACCAAGCATGTGATAACAAGTTGTATTTCCCATTAAGTCAGATACACATTGAAAAGCAATAATAATATGGGTGCTGCCTTTCTCACTGAAAGCTAATAAAATTTCAGAATGATACGACAAAGCAAAATCCTTATGTATTCTGACAATCCCATTAAATTGATAATTTGATTTTAATTTTATTGCATGCCACAGGCAATAAAGGAAAGTTTTCTTCTCTCTTTTATTACACGGAAATCTGAGATCATACAATTAATTGAACAGCTGAAAATCGTGACAGACCCAAAGGAAATATTTATTCATATCACACATAATTAAACTATGATATTATGTTGCTACAACATAATTCACCAATATGAATGGCTTTTTAAGAAAAACTTTAAAACTTTAAAAGCTCATGTCCATCAATGGGCAATAATCATATTGGCTATATTTATCCCAGCATCAGAAGCAAACTGTCTCCAAATGCTAAATGATGAAAAACAAGAACTGAAGACTATACCATGTTTCCCCGAAAGTAAGGCCTACCTTGAAAATAAGCCCTAGCTTGATTTTTGGGGGTGGGCACAGATCTACTCCAAAAATAAGCTCTAGTTTTGGGGCGAGGCACAGATCTAAATATCAAGCTAGGCCGGGGGTAGGGGTATCTGCCCCACACACTCTGCACCCCCTTACCTTCCAGCCAGGCCTCTCCTCGCTGGCCCACTTCTTCTATGGCGTCTTCTGCAGCCAGGCCTGCATTCCTCAGTCACAGGCCTTTCTGGAAGGCCACTGCAGCTGAGGACCGAGCTATGGATTCAATCTATAGCTCAGTTCTGCAAGACCTCTGCAGCCGAGGATTGAGCTATGGATTCAATCCATAGCTCGGTCCTCAGCTGCAGAAGCCTTCCGGAAAAGCCTGACTGCAAAATACAGGCCAGAATGCAGCTGCAGAATGAAGCTGCTCCTTCAGCCCCAGAAGTGGACCTGCTGGGCGGGACTTTTGGTGCCAGAGGTGAGTAAGACATCCCCCGAAAATAAGACCTGGTGTCTCTTTTGGAGGCAAAAAAAAATAAGACCCAGTCTTATTTTGGGGAAAATACACTATTATTGTCCTCTTGGGCATTTCCTATAAGTGTCCGGTTCGGGGGCATTTGGCCTCATCAAAAGCGACATTTAAATTTATCTATTTATTTTCTACCCAGGAAAAAGCAAGGGTCTTTCTTGGATAATTGGAATACTTTAAACATGTGGATCTTAATTCAACTACATTCCTATACATATTTATTTGTTTTTTTATAAGTCTCACTGAATATGGTATAATTTATTTCTTATTTAAAATCTATACAGCTATGTGGTTAGCATATAACATTATATGAATTGCTAAAGAAAATATGTTAACATTAAGAGAAGAACTTACAGTATAAATGTAAATTGGAGCTATTGGATTGTGAGGATCAGAAATAAGTAATGAACAGATATAGTAAGTTTAACTCAGTTTAGAGACAATGGTAATTTCAAGATTTTTGTGTAGAAACAAGAGAAAGATTTTAGGAGAAACAAAAAACAAGGTAAATATCCTTGTAAGTAATTAAGAAGTAGCAATATCAGGATAAGCAAACATGAGGAGCAAAAAAGTCAACTGAATCAAAGCATAAATATATATCCCCCTCTGCTCCAGTTAGTAATACAAAATTGTTTCTGTAATCAGCATACGTATTTATTTTTTTCATTTATTAAACATGTTTCTGTCCTGCTGCAATCAAACAAGATTCTTAATGGTTTACATAGAATAAATACTATAGTTAAAACATCCATGGTGCCATCTAAAAACTTGACAATCATAAATAAGAACAGTAACAGTAAGCAACATTAAGCAAAAGCCACAGAAATTACACAAAAGTAGACAACAGAAAATAAAGATGGCAAGAGGGGAAGGCCCTCCACAGCAACTTGGTTTTCAAGTTTTCAAAGAATCAATAAAGAAGGACATCTCAAGAGGGTGCCATTGCACAGTGCCCACTCTGTCACAGAGAATCAACCCTCCATGCTTCAGTATGTGTGTGTGCGCACACACACACACCGTAGAAGTGAAGGATTTGTAGCAGCCTCTCCCAAATAGGTCTAACCCAGGGGTCTTCAAACTTGGCCGTTTTATGACCTGTGGACTTCAACTCCCAGAATTCCTCAGCCAGTCCACAGGTCATAAAAGGGCCAGGTTTGAAGACCCCTGGTCTAACCAGACAGGCTGATACTGGCTAGAATAAGTGATCCTGCAAGATATCCAGGTGCCAAGCCGTAAATGGCTTTATAGCCAGCACCAGATTCTCTGCAGTACCTATTTGCAGAATCTTTAATTTGTTATTCTGACCTCTCACTATACTCTTTGAGGCTTGTTCCACATAATCTTAATTTTTTTCTTGATTCTGAGTGCGTAATTGCAAACTTTTTTTAATGTGATGAAGATGATAAAAAGATGAGGAAGAGTAACAATATTGTGACTGTTTGTCACCCTCACAATGCAAATATAGTTTTCCAATGTTTAGTTGTATATATTTATTTTGAGTAAATCTTACATTGTAGGATTATTTGTACCATATTCTGAATATTGCATTCTTTGCATTGTGGACTTTCTTTGCAACTTCTTGTAATAAAAACATACTACTAAGTGTTGTCAAAATATCCTCAAGTAACTTCCGGTGGAACGGCGCGCCGATGGCGGCTCTTTTGGAGCCGTCCGCTTGGGAAGGCGTCAGAGCCAGTCTGAACAGCGGACATCAGCTGTTCAGCGGCTTGGAACCTTGTGCCCCGGGCGAAGGGGTCGAGGTGAGTACTCCTGGATAGGAGTAGAGCCCCAAAAGCTCTCCCTTAACTTAGGGAGAGCGAAAATTGGGTGCTCCTCCGGAGTCCGGGAACCTCCGTCTCCCAAATGCCTTTGCTCCCTTTTTTTT
>NW_015386993.1:350327-377504 GCF_001527695.2 Protobothrops mucrosquamatus
GGAGGGAAGGAGGTAGAAGGAAGGAGGGAAGTAGGTTGAAGAGAGGGAATGTGTTCCTGTGAGGCTACTGAGCATCTTAGAATGGGAGGTTTTTTTAGTTTGTTTTTTTTATTAATTGTATTATTGACTTATGCCATAATTGTATGTTTGTTTATTTCGGGGGGGGGGGGAATCAATAAAGTTTGTTTATAAAAAAAAATATTAAAAAATATCCTCAAGTAATTGCTATGGGTGCTTCCCCCACTTGAATCCAACCACAGCATAAATATGCTCAGGCAACATGTTTTTCCTGTGATATCTGCATGAATTTATTTATTGGTTTGTTTATTTTATCAATTTATAAACTACTTCCACTCTGTGACGTACAATAAATTAAAAAACACATTAAAATAAAAGAGAAAAGAAAGCCAGTAAACTAGTAATAAAACAACAGGAAACACTTTGTCAGAAAACACCATAAATACAAAAAAAGTTAAAATATCTAATATCAAATTCTTTTGTAAAAGATTGTTCTTTATCTCATCCCTTGCCTTAAATTGTCCTTAAAGCAGTATTTTCTTCCTTATACTGACACTTTCCAAAATAGCTTAAATCTAAATAAAATCTGTTAGGCCTTCGCAGCCATTATTTTGGAAAAAAGTTAAGCGACTGCCCTAATTTGAAGCAGACCCATGTAATGAAAGTAGGATCAGTACTGGCAATGGGGACAGGCCAAACATGATGCCTAAGTGGGAATGAGGTGGAAATTGTAATAATATGTGGGAAAGGTTTTGAGAGATGGGGTGAAAAGATGCTCCCTAGGCAAAGATCAGGTAAGAGACGGCACAACCCGCAGCTGGATAATGGGCAGGAAAAGAGGGGCAGAAGGAACCCTCCCTAGTTTCTCAGAATGTAAAGAAGATGACAAGTGAATTGTGCTTTCAGATTTTCCAAATTTTGTTAATAAAGGTAAAGCTTTATTAACAAAAAGTAGAATTAGCTTATCTAGTTGTATTTCCTGTCTAGCCTACCTGGTAAGACTGACAGAAATGTCCCTGTGCCAGCATGTTTCTAAGGAAACCCATGAGATTCTCCTATAATACTCATAAATCCAAAACATCATTAACCATTGTAGGACATAGCTTGAACATCAAGATAAGGACTTTGGATTCACTGCTTTTAAAACTCTTCCATTTCTCTTTGAGCTCATAGAATCAAAGCTCTTGCCTATGATATGAAATGAAGAGAGCATTTAAAAATACTAACAAAATGAAGTGCATCTATCCCATGCAGTATACAAAATCAGGCTTGAGAAATGGCAGACCCTCTACCGCTTCCACCCCACCCCACCTAGGATTGCTGTTCAAATGACACACACCAACATACCTGGGAATCAAATCTATAATAGGTTTGTCATGGGTTGGTTATGTCTTCTATTACAATTATGGTGTTAGCACTATGTGATTTGGCGCTATTACACAAATAAGCTGTGGAGAGAACTGGCTGTGAAGACAAAGAGTACATTTTGTTTTTGAACAATTAATCTATTTCTAAAAAGTTGCATACTTGAGGTATTTCATGCCTGGAGCCCTGGCAATCTTCATGTGTGCAGTTTGAAGACCCATTTACGTAAGCATTCCTAAAACAAATACTGAAATAGAAAAGTGGGTGGTATGGCAGGATTCCCTACTGATTTCTTGATCAGGATTTTTATTGCTTAAGAATTGACTTTTGGTTGGAGCCAGAGGTATCATATATGCAAGGCTCTTGCCAGGAAGCCTCCAGCAAGATGCTTTCTGGGAGAAGCCATATAGATGTCTCGATTCTCCTACTCCCAATTATTTCTCTCCCCATTTTCAGCATCTTTGTTTTTGCCTCTTCCTCCTTTCGTTCTTTCCACATTTATAGCAACATGTCACATTTTACTTTTCTTTCCTTTAATTTTCAAAATTATTTTAATCTATAAGAGAAGAGAAAAAGAAAGGGGAAGAACAATACCTGTGTTGATTTTGTCAGAGATAAAATAATTGTGAAGTTATGGATTTGTGGGGGCTTTAGATTTTAAAGCCCAAGCCTGACCAGTCTTAGCAGCACTATAGGTGATGTGGTTTAATCTCTGCTTACCTTCTGTACCTCTGGAACAGAAAATATACTGTATGACCATGCCTATATTCATAAATGTTGTTTGTCTACAAATGAAGAGTGGGTTATTGTCCACTTGGGCCTAAAATACCCTGTCTGTTTGTATTTTAATGAGATGAATGCAATATTGCTGCTGAGACAGTGTTTTGGCATTAGGGAAAAATTCTGGAGGTACAGATATTTGAGATAAAAACAGAAATCTGCCAAAGAAAGAATGGCAGCTTGGGCAAAACAAGGAAGACTAGATGGGGTAGAATTTTCAAAAGCAAAAACCCCTTTGTAAAACAGATATAGAAGTCATTAAAAGTTGATTCAGCTCTGAAATTCCCCAGCCTGTGCCATTTCTCCAATTTTTCAAAGAATTGGCTGTTTGGATCAAGTAATCCACTGAAGTTATAATCCAAGCTCTGAACAGGCTTTCCACAAGCCATAACTTTGGGCACTGAAGTGCCAGATGTTGAATGTGAATCCAGTTGTTTTTTAGTAGCTTGTGACCTTAGATATAAATGGTGAAGATATATATTTATTGCCTGATAACTGATGAAAAACGACAGGGTGATTGCAGTTTAAAGTCTAAAAGAATTAATTGTTTATTAAAATCTAAAAGAATTAATTGCTGATTCAGCCATCAACATTTCTTGATGGTTAATGTATGCCCATGTCCCAATGAAAGAGTTTATATGTGAGAAACTTAATTGCTGTATCCCAAAGGTGCTTTTTCAAAAGGCAACTGGACTTTCTTGTTTTCCTTTGAAAACATTTCACTTCTATTCCAAGAAGCTTCTTCAGCTCTGACTGAACGGTGGGGAATGGAAGAATTTGTATTCCTTGCAGAGAGCTGGTCATTCACATTCCTTTAGAGCAGGGGTGTCAAACTGCCGGCCCGCGGGCTGGATGCATCATGCCGAAACCGCGCCCACCCCATTCCCAGCAATGGCAAAAAAGTCAAGATATGTTGCGACACGTCATGTGACATTGTGAGTTTGACACTCCTGCTTTAGAGAGTCATTGAGGCCACTGGGAGGTTTATCTGTGTCCTCAGGTTCACCTGAATAGGACAAATGGGTTGTAGATTGGAGATACTGTAGATAATGTCTTATCTCTCCCGCTCTGTTTGACACAGATGGCCTCTTTGACCCCTCTTCCAAACCAGTGGGCCTCTCTGTCCAAAAGTGGACTTTGCTGTCTTCAAAAGAGTGGCTGTCTTTTAAATGAGATGGACTGCTGAATCTTGTCCTAATGGATTTGTTCTCCTATGTTGCGCCATGCATTTATGAAGTAGTTGTTTTGTTTAACCAACGTACAGATCTGCACATGTCTCACTGCATTGTACTGCATATACCATGTTGCTCAGTTTGTGTCTGGGTGTTTTATCCTTGGGATGGACAAGCTTCTGCCTTGTATATTCTTGGGTTTAAAGTGTGCACATATGTTGTGTTGGCTGAAGATCCCTGAGCTTTTCAGATAATAATCAGCTGTCTGCAAGGAATATAAATCATTCCATTCCCCACCATCCAGTCAGAGCTGAAGAAGCTTCTTGGATAAGAAGCGAAACATCTTCAGAGAAAAACAAGGAATCCAGTTGCCTTTTGAAAAAGCACCTTTGGGACAACCATGACCTGGATGACTGAGAATCTCCATAGACATTAATTACTGTATAGCTCACAGGATCACATTTGTTATAGAACCATTTATATTACTAATATTATTTCATATACATTGTATGGTTGCTAATAGAAACCTGTTGTTGAACATGATTTTGAGATGTTATCTTAAATGAGCTATTCTGTCAGTTGAACTATTCTTCCCTAACTTGGAGGATCCAAGATACTTTGGATTCCAGCTCCCATAACCTCCATCCTGCATGCTGAATGGGGAGTGCATAAATTGATTTCTAATATATCTATGAAACATCAGAGTGATATGTGATGAATTTGGACCAACTCTTAGCTGCCTTCATATAGTAATGTCATTAATGTACATGAAAAATAATAATTGGTACCTGAATCTGAAAAGCCTTGCTGAACAGTTATAGTTTCCTGCCATTTTGAGCTGGGAAGCAGATAAACTCTAAAACAGATATTTAAAAAAACATTATTTCATTACAAAACTCAATCCCATCTACATGTAATTTGGCTCCTTTCACTTTATGACTCTCATCCTCACAGAAAAGTGAATTGTGTCCTTTTCTTATTGATTGGCTGCCCATTCATAGCTGAAGTGAATTATAATTTCATTGATTGTTGTGTGAAATTGGTCATGAGAAGAGGTAGGTGCTCTTATCCTGAAAAAACTTTGGAGCTGGAGTTATTCTTCAGAAAATTCTGAAATGTGGACTAAGACAACTCAAGCACATGGGAATTATGCTTTCCTTCTTGCTTGCTTCTTATTCAGTTCTATGGTACTGTATCTTTCCAAACAAGGATCCCTTGCTTCCCAATCCCAGACACAGAATGACTTTACGTTTTTGAGAGGAAGCAAGAGTAATATTTAGAAATAAAGCTTTTGTTTTGTAATAATTCTAAACCAAACTATCGGGTTTTTGTTACCTTTGTTCCTAATTCATTTATTCTATAATAAATATAATAAATAAATAATAAACTAAGGTCGTGGCATCCAGTTCCATCACTTCCTGGCAAACAGAAGGGGAAGAAATGGAAGCAATGACAGATATTATTTTCTTCAGCTCCAAGATTATTGCCGATGGCGACTGCATGAAATTAAAAGACATTTGCTCCTTGGGAGGGAAGCTATGGCAAACGTAGACAGCATATTAAAAAGCAGAGACATCACCTTGCCGACAAAGGTTTTTATAGTCAAAACTGGCATGCTGTGGTCCATGGAGTTGCGAAGTGTTGGACATGACTTAGCAACTGAACAACAACAACATGATGTAGGAGATGACCAGGCTGAGCCCGAGGGAGGAGTCAAGCATATCACCAGTCTAAGTATCTTCACACCCGTAAGAGATCTAAGTCCAGCCCACCTTGAATTCCATTGACACCTACAGCCAATTTGTTTTGACCATTAGTAGTTCAAATTCTTGTAGACAGGGTTAGTGTGCAATAAATTTGTATTCATTTGAACCGCCTTGACTCTGATTTCCTGCGCTTGACATATTAATAGCTATGAACTCTCACCAGCAATAAATGAACTTAAAATTGCCTTCGCTATTCACATAGAAATATTCAAGATTTCATACAATCATTCTGGGCTTTTCTGTCACAACAAAAAAACACTAAAAAAAGACAACACGAAATAATATAAAATGAATTGAGTTCTATGATCCATGCAAAACTACTCTGCATATATAATTCTGTCATTTCATCCCATATGATTAATTTCAAAGTTGTTTTCTGGATAACTATAACTGCTTGTTTTTTCTTGCATTCAGAGGTTTCTTTTAGAGTCTTGCATCTGTACAGTGAAGGACCCCCCAAGAGAGTCCGGCTCCCTGAGGTTTACTTTCAACTTGTTAAATAAATTCAACCAAAATTGAAAACACGTGGAATTCAGGAGCTTCCTTAGCTGAGAACAAACACTCCAAGGAAGTATTACAGAACAGAGCTTAGTGTGAGGGAATGCCTGGAGAAACAGACAGAGGAGACAACTTTGATCCTGTGAAATGATACTAACACCTTTTGGGGAGCAGTGTAGGTTTGTTCAAGANTAGAAAACCTATATCTCTTGTTCTAATGCAACAGCCAAAATAATATATATGCCTCTCAAATAGTTTGATTGTATGGCCTATTTCACAGGTAAATCTTTCTGAATTGTGATCAGTGATATACAGTAAGCTCATACTCCATTTGACTTCTTTCACTAGCAGGCAACACTAAGCAAAACAGGGGGCTTTGACATGATTTGTTGAACAAAACCGATTAAGAGGGATCCTTGCCTGGCTGGATTCTCTCCTAACAGTCCAGTATGATAAGCCAGAAGTTGTGCCTGGGTTACAGTTATGACTTATTAGTAGAAAATACACCACTAAATTAAAATATGAATAGAGAATATTTCCACCCAATAATTCTTTGCCACTTTGAAACCAGTTCTAGACTTTTGTATTCATATAACACTGAATATGTTCTGGAGCTGTAAATCAAACTCTTTCTTTGAAACTCCATGGCACATTGTTATCCTATAGTGTTTATAAGAACTCTCCAAAGCTTCAGCCATTTAGCGGTTCTTTCAAGGAAAAAAAAAGCCTTTTGCAATTCTCTTTCATAGCAGCTGCTTGATGTGTTTCATTTCATTTTACTTGCGTACAGCTTGACAAATGTGCACAATGTGTTGCAAGGAAGTCATGGGATACATGATATTCCTTTTATTTTTATTGTTGGTGGAATGGAGGTATGTCAAACAGTGTTTCTTGGCACTACAATCTTAATAAAAGGGAATGGATCGTCTTTAGACTACTTTTAAGGGACTGGGGAATGGAAATGGTGGTAGTGTGAAGTCTTGATTAATATTCCTGCTGAAGTAGAAGTAGCCACTTGCTCAATCACAGTAAGACAGAATTCTGACTTATTGTGAAGTGCAAATTCATCATCCCCTACCATCTGTACCATAGTTTACAAAGTCTTACAAAATCGAGTTTGATTTTGTCTGTAGTATTTCCCTCCATAAAGCTGATGTTCCCTTCTCAGTTTTGTTGTTTGTTGTTTACTCTATGTATACAGTATTGTACTCTCTTATTGTTTGCAATATTTGAAAGTTGAACATTTTTTTAAAAAAAGTTTTTATTAGTTTTTTTCATACAGTTCAGTAGTACTTGTTCAACAAATGTGTTGTCTGAGTTTATTATTCACTAATACAAATTTAATTCCTAATCCTTTATTCTTTTCTCCAACCATTGATAAAATAAGTCCCAAGTTTGATAGTGTTCTGTTTCTTCTTTTTCTTTCAACCTCAAAGTAAGTCTGTCCATTTCCGCACATTCTAGCATTTTTTTAATTATTGCTTCCTCTGGTGGTATTTCTTCATTTCTCCAGTGTTGTGCAAATATGATTCTTGCCGCTGTTATCACATGTAGAATCACATATACGCTTTGTTTATCAATCTTTTCTGGCATTATCTATATAAATAAAAATGTAAATGTTTGTTTGTTCAAAATCTTAAATCTCCGAAAGTTCTTCACCGATTGCTTTGAAATTTTGACACAACGTTGTATTCGAATATGCACGTGTTTTTATATACCTACTATTATATAGATATCACACTTGTGACACAAACGTGCGCTTTCTCTTTTCTTTCTTTTCCATTTAACCAGACTGAGCCACAGCAACGCGTGGCCGGGTACAGCTAGTACCTAATAAGAAAACGTCCGGTTTAAAATCTACATGTTTTCCCAACATCTTTTCTAGCCAAGTATGTATTTTTGTCCAATATCTCTTTGCTTTAACACATGTCCACCATAGGAAGTTGAAACATTTTATCACTCCCAAAAAGCATACACTTAATATTTCCAGCAAGACGCAGGAAAGCAGTCAAAACATTTAGTAGCTTTAGGGGGAAAATAGCCAACAGCACAAAAATAATGTTGTGTGAAAAAGTCTGGAAGTACTAGGGAACCCTTTTTTGGTCTGGGACAATCACAGAGTGACCATGACAGTTTAAATTCCTGGAAGAAACTTAGAACAGGACAAAAAAACAACAACAACAGATAGGTTCCAGGCCTAATGTCTGATCTCATGGCATCAGAAGGCTTATTAGCTGCAAATGTGTGGTGTTCTATGGAAGAAGTGATTCCGTTCCATGCAGTTTCATCTTGGCTTCCTATGCAGAACCACTAGCTTCTAATAGGCCAAACACTAAACTGAAGCTTTCACCATCTCTTGCTCCGTTTCTGATTTCTTTTCTTTTTTATTTTCCCTTTTTCTGCCCCCTCACAAGTTTATTATTAGACTCTAGCTGTGTGTTGTTGGTTCAAGGTAATAACTCTAGCAGCCTAAACCAGCAATCATCATTTTGCTACTGCCAATTTACTTTTACTCTTAAATAAACACAGATTTGTGTTCTAAATATGAGTCCATGGAGGTTTTCCAGAGCAATAACAACTTAAGTTTGCATATTACTTTTCCAGGAGAAAGGGAGAAATGTTTAATAGATTCCAAATTTAAAAGATATACTAGGTGCAAAACCTAACTGGACAGCTATAAATTTGCATAGTAGTTTATGATCATTCCTTTCATATCCATTCCTCATTATTTTTGGCAGTATCACTGAGCTCTAGAAGCTTCAACTATGGATGGCAATAGTCTCTTTTCATATATTTTTTTTATTTCTAGTTTGTGTTGTCTGAATATGGGGAAAATAAAATTTTCTTTTGGTGGCTTGGGGCGGAATTCCAAATTCCTCAGTTTTCCATTCTTGTTTTATTTTATTGTATGCTTTTGCTAATAAAAGAGTTCTGTGTATTCAACGCAATAAACCAGGAGACTGTGACTTGATAAAGATAATATTTGTACTCAGGTTTGAAATGAGGGGATCTTGGTATTCTCTGAACTTGGTTGTATTTTTGCAGATGTTTCATTATCCAAACTAGGTAACATCATCAGTTACCTAGTTTGGGTAATGAAACTTCTGCAAGAAAACTCAGAGAGCACCAAGGACCCCTCAAACTGTGAATTCTAGTCCCGCATTAGGCATAAAAGCCAGCTGGGTGACTTTGAGCCATTCAGTCCAAGTCTCAGTCTCAGAGTTGTTGCTGTAGGGAAAGTAGGACGAGGAAGTAGTATCAGGTAAGATGGCCATTTTGAGTTATTTATTAAAAAAATACTTTTAAAAAGATGTCAGGTGACAATTATTGAACAAAATTCAGAATTTGATAATTTGATATCCTATTTGCATAAATTGGAACTTAACTCCCATAATTTCTAGATAAGCAACTGAAATAATACCCCAGCTACTGTCTAGTTGATACCTATGATAATCAGTCACCTTCCAAACTGAAGTCAGCACTGGCCAGAGACCAAATTGTGTTTTCCTAGGAACAGCATAATACAGGTCTGAAGAAACAGTATCTGCAGAGAAGAAGTGATAGTTTGAAATATATTTAAAAATGCAGAGCTGCTAACAATAAGCCTATAATGATGTAAATGAAATATTGATGATGCGGCTAAGTTCCCAACTCTATCTAGAAATCTCCCACAGTGGATTTCTTAATTGCTTATTTACATATCAGCTTTGGATGTTCATGGGTCAACAAAAGGCTAACCAGCTCAGGGATTATTGGAATATCTCTTAGTAATTTGTTGTAGAAAGTGAGAATTTTTTTATTCCCAATTGTTCAATAATATCAAGAGCAAGCATAGGTTTTCTCTACCCTTTCCTCTACTATTAAACTATTGAAACAAAGAAAATGTCAAAAGAAAAACAGGACTTGATTTTTGTGAAAAAAATCTTTCTAAATTTAATTATGATTCTTTGGCTGGGTTTCAACTTAGACATATTCTCTTCTTTTGCTTAAATTATCTGTGTCTTACTTGTGAATCCTGAGTTTTAATTTGCTGCCATTGAATGGACCTAGGGGTTATAGTAAAAAAAGCAAATGAGATCTCACAGTTTGAAAAAATCTACTTGCACAGCCTGGAGGAATTAACAAACCTAGAACAGTGTCTCTTTCAGAAATATTATGAAATATGGGGAACAATCTGCCAAAGTTAACATCCTGAATATTGCATGATATTACATTGCTGCCATTGGTAATATATTTCAGTTTAAACATTTATTTAATAGCCTAAGGTATCTTTATTTCAGCCCATAAATAACTCAATATTGATGCTGTTGTTATTGCACACAATGACCTTGTGAAGTCATCAGTTCCACAGTAGGACTACAGAGAAATGTCCCTGGCACAGTTTTCAGTGGCAAGGTTTACTATGAGCAGCCTCCCATAAAATTATCTTCTCCAGATGTTTTTTGAGTATTCTCAGATTGGTAATCCAATACATCTGGAAGACAAAAAGTTGGGGATGGCTGATATAGAGACAATCCTAAAGACCTGATGATAGTCAAAGTATTGTAAAACTGATGAAATTGTTTCATTCAGATTTGTGCTATAAGAATCCCTTTTTTCCTAGAAATTATCTTGACAAAAATTTTAAAAAATGCAAAAATTCTTAAATGTAGCCTACTATAACAAGAAATAATATCATCACCCCCAGAAAGTAAATATGGGAGAAATGTAGGCTTTGGTTCCTCTTAGTGAAAGAAACACTATCTACCGTATTGTAGTTGTTTTTCAAATTCTGTTTTTCATGTATTGAAATACATTCTATACCTAAGCCTTAGCAAGTACTCAAATTAAGGCTTTTTTCCCTGCCTAAATGTATTCTCTCTCCTGGTCTCTGTTGTACCTATGCCATTTTTCTTTCATCTTTTTTAATGGTGTATGTTGGTCTTTTCTGTGTCAATATTTCTCCAGCACTATCATTTATTTTCTTCCATTCTGCAGTTGTATCCATTCAACTTTCTCTGAATGCACATGCTTAAACCACAAAGGCTTCATAAATAGCATTCTTATTTTGCACTTGCTAAAATTAATATTTGTAAGAATAATCTGTGAGAAAGTTACTTCATTGTACAAACAGATTGTTTGCATCTAATATAATTTAATTTTTTCAAGAAATGCGTTTGCAGACTAAATTCAGTGATGATTCCTCTTTCTACAGAGATCTGCTTAAAATGCAATGTATACTATCTCAGCCAAGCAGAGGCTTTATTCATATTTGCTCTCAACATCACAAAGAATGCCAGTATTCATGGAGGAAGAACTATTCCTGTAGGTACATGTAGTCTGCTAGAAAGGCAAGCCAAAATTACAATCATCGTTTTTTTTTAAATGGTGTTGGATCAGAGCACTTTAAGAGGAAGTACAAAAACATACAAAAAAGAGGCATTGTTGCTAATTATATTCATTGTCAAGTAATGTGTTATTTTGTCTACCATTTCTACAATAGCTCATAGTGAGGGCTGCCAGTTTCCTTGGATTCACAGAATAGTCTGCTTAGCATTACTCTCATTGTAGAGCTAGATCTGTTATACTTCGACACAACTAGATAACATCTTCAGTACTATTGAATGTGAGGTTTATGTACAATAGTTTGCCTTGCCAGTATTGATGGGATATGATTTTCTTCTTAAGGGGGAACTACTAAGGAAAAAATCCATACCCCATCAACACTCGCTACTGTATATAAACAGAGAAAAACTAGTTATGAATCAACTTATTTATTTCACATATCTATCATCTATCTATCTATCTATCTATCTAATATATTTTAACATAGCATCAGATAACAAAACAATTTTCTTCATGCTATGATTCCTTACAAGTAATTATAAAAACTTTATCTGAAATGGTCTAATCTAACAATGTCAAGAACTTTTGGGATTTGCTAACTTTGTACCAACTTTTTATTCTCATGTAAAGGGAAATAACTTATGTTATGGGGAAGAAATACTTGGAACTGAAATGGTACATGTCAATGAAATTGCAATTATATTATTTTTATGGATACACTCATATCCATCCATCCATCCATCAAAGCCCAAAGATAAAAATGTTATTATGACTGATAAACCTTTATACTACTGGAAATAATATTTTCATTAACACGCTATTATAACAATAGAATAGTGGAAAACCCTCTCTACAAAAATCTGGATTAATTCAAATCCACAAATGAAGATAAGATGACACACTTTGACCACAGAAAAGAAGTGCTAATATTGAGGACTTATTATTATTATTATTATTATTATTATTATTATTATTATTATTATTATTATTATTATTATTATTATATTGCAGTATTATATTATTTCACACAGATCATGTATAATCTCATTTTCTCCTTAAATGTTTAGTGATACTAATTCATGTGATAATATATAATACTCCAGCATCACCATCCTTAGAACATCTTTTGGGCAATTTATCATGTTCATGTAGTAATAATTAAAGGTAGGAATGTATGAAAAAGTATTTATCAGAGTTTGGGTATTCTGCCCCTTTTCTAAGATCCATGAACTAGTTCATACATGACATATCCAATGGGGGAACAACACATTTTTAGACTTTTATCTCTTTTGGAAAATGTGTCAAATTCCTGTCTGTCAACCAGGTAAGTAAATGATGGGTTATTAGAATGGTAGGTGCATTCTTTACATGTATTTAAAATCGTCATACATCACTTGTCCTGGCAGCAAATACTGAAGCTGCTGCACTAGTTTCAAGGGTGCTCGTGCTGCTGTCAGAGTGAGCTGCAAAAAAAGTGTAACATTTAAACATGCACTAAAGCAACCTTCATTGTCCTGGGGTCCTCCAAATGTGTTGAACTACTGTTCCAAGAATCCTCAGCCAGGTGTGTTTTCAACAAACGTAGAAGCTGTCAGACTGAGAAAAAATATGTTCCTATATTCCTATTATTTTAGGATAATATTGGGAATAGAGCAGGACATTAAAATTTTAGGTTAAACTAAAATGGCGCCTGGACATATCTAAGAGAAGACACCTGGAACAATTGTTATGGAGCAAAAAACAAAACCCCACAATTTCCCTATGAGATTCTAGGCTACTTGGGCCCAGTCCAGATGATTCTTACAACATCTCTTTGAAATATCAAGGTTTTTTTAGTCATGTGACAATATGATTCTGGAAAACTCATCTCTTAGTAACTCTTCCTAACCTTTTGCAATATGTTATACTCTGGTGCACTTTTCCAAGATTCTTAATGTTGATTTTGATTTTTTTTCCTCCCAGGGACCTAAATTATAATGAGCTGATGGAATTCCCAATGGCGATTAAGTCACTCAATAGACTTCAAGAGCTGTAAGACTTTTATTTTCTTTCTGTAGGAATAATGTTCAAACAGATCATTTGGGCTCAACTCTAATGTGGGCAATCCCAAACCCTAATGGGCATTCTTTCACCATTTCTCCATAATTCTGCTTGATCATATTCAGCATGGCAGTAAATGTTTCACAGACATCATTAATATATTGTTAAACTTCCATACAGTTAATTACCAGCAGGGAATCTGCTGTGAGCTTTATTAATGATGGCTTTGACCCCAGTGATGACATATGTACACACTTATAAGTCTGGATAGAGCCATTAAAAGCACACAGAACTGACAGGGACGTACTTTTCTTTTTCCTTCTTGCTTGGCTAATTTTTGCTGTTCCTGCTGTTTTTCTGTTCCCAGAAAAAGTTTGGGGCTTCTAATTATTACTTTCAGTGGAATTCTCTTTTCCACCTCACTGAAGTCCATTCATTCTTTTATGACATGGACAATTTGTGACATCTCAAGCAAGATTCATGCATTATGAGTAAATTTCCCAGGCATTAAGGTATATCCACATGCCCCTAATTGTGTGGATGATGCTTCCAGTTTCTGCATTCCACTCAACTGGAATACTTTAGTTGCCTTGGTGACATGAAATTACGCTGCTCCCAGGATAAAGATGTAAACTCTCAAGTTTACATTGTTGACTTCTTTGAGCAAAGAGGATGTCTCTTCTGCTTGATAATGCATATTCTAATAGAATTTCTGATTGCCATATGATACTAGACATTTGTTCTAATTCAGATTTACTAAAAAGTTAACTTTGGTATTTGGTTTACAATTTTCATTCCATGTTTCCATCCCATAAACTATAAATACAAACATACTTATATCATGGAGTAGCTGGAGGATTCAAACACAAACTTTGTTTTCATGTGAATTGCTTATTTGACAAATAAAATAAAATAATTAATATATTTGCATGTTCGTGCAGCTGGGAAGCATTATTTATGTCAGCTTTTAGCCATGTGAATTCAGCAAAAGAGAAATCTGTCCATTTGACCCATTCGATCATCATTCATACAGCTATGTAGTAAATTTTAGTTTTCCTGCTCTGTTTCTTTTAACCATCCTAGAATTTTGTTTGTTTGTTTAAAGGGGCTTCCATAACAACAACATCCAGGCTATTCCAGAGAAAGCATTTGCTGGAAATCCTGTACTTCAAATTATGTAAGAAACAGCACCATAAAATTCAGACCCATTTCTTGATCCCCAGTCTTCCAATTATATTTACAAGTAATATCATAAGCATCCATACTAATCCTGTTGATGCCAGAATGGTGAAATAGTACTGTGATATCATAACCTAAGGTTTCTTCTTTCATATTGAGATAGTATGCATAAAGATGGCATTTGTGTCATGACAATGCAATACCTTTGTCAGGACCCTTTTGCTTTCCTCTCCTGTGGATATTTCTGTGCATGAGAGCCCCAGAGAGAGAGGAAGGAAGGAGAAAATGATAAAACCTGTGTGGCAATACCCTCATGCAATTGCTGCCAGTTATGAGTTTTGCATTAGACATCAGGATGCAAGTATTTATTTGTGGTAATGATGTCACCAAATTCATATTGTCATTTTGGCATCATTGTGCTTTGCTGTGGATGCTGTTATATGAGTGAATGGGTATGTCACTGATTTCTAAGGCAGAAAGATACTGCCAATGTCCTTATTTCTGACCCAAAATACATATTTTGCCTAATCAAATTTTTATTATGCTCAAGAAGCAGCCTAACTGCTCCCATTTGATATCAGATGCTAACTCATCACACATTGGCTACCAATGTTGTTGCATCGCATCTCCTAGCTTTCCTTACCTCTGAAATCCAGATTGGGACCGCTGTGAGTTTTAGTTGAGCAACATCTGGAGAATCATAGTTTTCCCATCCCTGTTCCAAAAAACATAATCTTTCAGGAAAGTGGAAAACTGAAAAAGCATGTTTGCACATCATCTTTAACAATGCCACCTCACATAAATCTTTGTATCTTCCTATATCTGGAAAAGTACCATTATTCTGCATTGTTTTACCTAAGAACAGCTGTTGAACCAATTATATATCCATTTTCCTATTTCATTTTTCTACTGGGATAACAGAGGATTATGTTAGTTTAGAAACTGGAAAAAAAAAATCTAAGGAAAACTTTCCAATTCATCTCTGTGTTGTTTTCTTAATTTCCTTCAAATAAATGAGTACATTATAGTCTTGGAAATTACGCCATGATGCCAAAGAGATGTTCACATGCTATGTGGTAAATATATTTTCATGTAACACCAATCATTTATTGAACAGTCTTCCAACTGGCTATCCTGAGCCCTTGAAGAAGTAAAGGATGATGTGAAGTGTGCTTTTTCCCCTCTCCTGCAGGACTTTAACCCAGGCTGGAATCCATTTGCTTCCGGGAGGAATGTGTCAGCAGTTGGCCAGCCTACGAGTTCTGTAAGTTATAAGCACATTTTGCTTTCTTCAGGCTTTGGGGAATTGCCTTTATTACCAATACACCGTTCATTGGTCTGTTGCTGAACAATCAAATATAAGGGTTCTTTTGTACAGTTGTGGCAAGTGTTTCATTTGCCTCCTTTCTCCATTCCAGGAACTGATAATAAGGGAATCGTAGGATTATATCTGTGTCCTTTTTCAGATTGCTTGCATAAATTGAGAGCCCTGGTTGCAAAAAAGCAAGGGTGGAAATGGAGAAAAAAAAAGATATCTGAAATCAAAAATGCTTTAGTGCAAGTTGATGGAAACCCTGCTGCAATTGAGACATAAGGGGGAGGGCCTGTAGAATAAGAATCTAGCATTTAACATTCTCAGCATACAAACAAAGCTGTTTAAAATAATGTAATGATATCACATTTATTAATATTTGGAATGTGTCTCTACTGAACATTTTTTATTTATTCTATTGTTTTTAAGTTATGTTATTTTGAACATCACTCAAAAATACCTTACATAAATACAAACAGCATGAAAGCAGATGTTATGTTACTCTAACATGTGGGGAAAACATGTGTTTGTCATCTTCTAAAGCAGTAATGGAGAACTTGCAGCAGCTTTTCACTAGTTGCTGAACTGTCCCTTAATATTGGGCTATTATTGAAGGGCTTCAAAGCCCTCTGCTGCCTTAGAGAAGCACTAAATAAGTTGTTTATAGCACTGGTTTTTCTATTATTATTAAATTGGGCGTAATAGACAAGTTAATAAGAAATGGATTGGAGTAATCAAGGAATAATACCAGAAACCGGATAATGAAATGAATAAAAGGAACAGTGCCAAGCATCAGTTGGGTACAAGAAGATTTACCTGTCTGTGGGGTTTCCTGCTTACCCAGCTGCATAGCCTGAGGTCATGCACTCCCTTCCTCTGTACCGTATGCATGCCAAGAGGGCCTTTAAGAAGACTGACTTTGTTCTAACCTTTGTTATTTTCCACACAGTGAGCTTGCGCACAATCACATTGAGAAACTGCCCAGTTTTCACCAGTGCCAGAAGCTGGAAGAAATGTAAGTGTTGCTTTGCTGTGAAATTCCCAGATCCAAGTAACTTACTGAGCATCTGGCGGGTATGTGTGAACAACTGAGAGATTAAACCTGATACATAGTGACCTAGTGTGGAGTCTTCTGGAGGTTTTATATCTCAGAGATTTTTGGGGGGGATGTTCTTTCTTTCTTTTTATCACTTTCCACCCTCCCACCTTCCTCTTTGATTGTGCCCAGTAGATAACATAAACGCCTGAATTGATATTTGTGTCGTTCTGATGCTGAAAATAATAGGAGCATCCAAAATATTTTATAACTTGAGTTTGACTCACAAAGGTTACCGTGAAAGCAAGACATGAAAGCACAGAGTCCCCAGTGTTTTCTGCCTGTTCCCTTTAGATATGGTATTCTTGTGGCTGAGAATATCATCTGGTGTCATGGAGCTCTCCAAGCTCCATAGCAGGAGCAGATGTTGAAGAGGCCTGGGAACTCTTGGTAAAAAGAAACTTTGTTACTTGCACGCTTTTGATTTGAATGGTGCACTGCCCCAAGCCTGAGGCTCTTCAAGGGGAAAAGGGTGGGAGAGGATTGGGTGGATATGTTCCTTGACCCACTTTCCCCTTGAAATTTGAATCCCTGTGCAATCCTTAATAGAAGTAACCTTCTTCGCAGAAATGCTTTCTTCTGTTGCCAGTGGAGCACGTTTTTCTCTCTCATTGCAGCCTTTCTGTCTTTGCAGTGGCCTTCAGCACAACTGTATCCACGAAATTGGAGCAGACACCTTTGGGCAGCTCACAGCCTTGCGCTCCCTGTAAGTACAGCCAGCAGGGAGCTGTCAGGGCCTTCTGTTATAGAAGAAAAGAGTCAGGAGATTGTGAACTGAGTAAGGCTTTATGCTCTTAACAAGATTACAGGCTCAGTTATATATATATAAAATTCAAAGTAAGTTGGCGCTACCAGGCCATTGTCACCCAATATTTAATCCCAATACAGTTAAGCATAGACCCAGGCTGCAGAAGCACTCTGCAAAATGAATTTAAAATATTGTAGAAAGAAAAATCTTCATCAGAGTCCAGTCCAAACTGTGAATAAACAAAATGGAGCCTGCTTTAGAAAGAAGGTTGCAGTTTATTGAAGAGCAGAGCCAGACAGAAGTGTGGCTCTGGGAAAGCTGACCTCATGTAGCAGGGAGTGGTGGGGTTTTATACCTTCTTGAGCTTTTGTTTAGAATTCTTCCTGTTTGAGGCTTTGTATTTCTGTGTCATGTACTTTGACTTGAGTGTGCCCTTTTGGTATTGGTGGGTTAATCCTATCATGTCTCCTATCCTTAGAATTTGAGTGGGGGGTATGTAGATTTTAGGTGTCTTTGTCTTCCTAATAGCTTCCTGGCTCCAACCTTTCTGAATGGATTATTACATCTGCATTTCTAAAAGCTGGCCTCTGTCTAGTTTCTGCTTGGGGGAGAAGAGCTGGGGCTGGTTTCTGGGGGCTGGTTTCTGTCTTTTTTTAAGATCTTCTCCATTATTCCTTGGGGAAATATATTTGCCTTTTTAATATTCCCCAAAATATTTCTTTCTCTGGATTTTTCCACAATATGAACACAAAATAACAGTCTTTCCCACCTGGTACTCTCCAGAAATGTTGGGTTATAATATTTGACCCCTGACTCTGCAATCACTAGACAGCATGGCTAATGATTATGTTGGATAGGGATTTGGGGAGTGAAAATTCTATTCATCTGGAAGACATCATATTGGGGAAGGCAGCCTTTGTTGTGTCATTTCTCTCATGTATACTGAAAAAAGCTATGATATGTTACCTTCTTCAAAATCACAAACAGGAGGAGAAATAGATCCACATTTCAAAAGTTTTCCATTTTTTTAATCTGCAAAATATTTAATAAACAAAGTTCACCATTAACTTGCCTTGGTAGCCTGTAAACTACTTTAACTGCTGTGCAAAAGTAATTATATGCGAATTCTTTTAACCCCCAGTGTTGATTTTTGTCCCTATACCAGTCTCCTGACCAAAGGTTTTGGAATATGGGTTAGAATATAGCACCACATGACTTATTCAAATGTGCACAGAGGCATACAATCACACCCACATTCTAGAAGTTCCAGGTTTTCTGGGAAAAGCCAAACTAGGAAAAATGCTCCAGTTTCCAAGGGTTTTTCTCAGGTGGATAATAGTAGAAGTGCAGGCAGCTAAAAGCTTGTGTAAGCCGCCGTATGGAGAATTACTTTCATATTCATTGCTCCTTATACTTTCTTATTGTTGCATTTAGGCTGAGAATTATTGGATGCTCACTAGATGACAGTAAATAATCTATCAGTCACCAAGTTTTTGAAGATTATTTGTGGTAGCCCTGAGTTAAATACTATACATGAACTAGGAAAGGCAATGGCAGCATGGAAAGCAATAGTTACAGAGTTGGGATCAAATAATTAGGCCACTTTGAAAGTTCCTGAGTTTTCTTTCATTCATCTAATTTGAGGCACTTCCAGATATAATGAGAGTTGGGGATGGAAAAGAAAATCTGTTCCATCTCCTCACTGATAGAGAGGTCTATCATTAATTATCCATTAATTTGATTTGACCTGAAATCATTTTGCATGCAAAGGGCACAATTGGGAATAGGAAGTCTTTAGAATTTCTGAAAATGGTTTCATTATAGATAGATTTTTCCTCTCCAGAAATTATTTGGCCACCTCAAAAGCTTGTTATGTTATCAGATATTTTGTATTTTTAAGTTTATTTTTAAAATAACATTTCTATTACATCTAAAACCCAGTGCCAGGCAATCTTGCCAGTGCTCATACTAGCACAAGCTGATAGGAATTGTCATCTAAGGTCTAGTTGGTACTGTGTTGCCTTCCTCTAACTGATGTCCTTCACAGCAGATTGCAAGTATTACATATACCAACTGTATAAAGTATATAAAAAGTGAAATATAGACAGTCAGGTAAGAAAATAAGACTCTAAAAAATGGGTTTCCAATGGCAGTTACAATAAAGACATCTGGGATTGATAAAAACAGATCTTCTGCAAAAGAGAAGTTATCCATAAATCTTCATGCAAATTTGAATTTCTCTGAGCATCATTCAGGAATTTTCTTTGACTCACAAGAAGTTGGTATCCCAATAATTGAACTGATCATATGGGTTTAGGTTATAATGGGTAACTGTGCAAAGCAACAGGATCAATATCTATAGTCTTACATTTGACCACTCTAATGCCTTCTAAATATCTTGGATTATAATTCTGATAATTCCCAGACAACAAAATTAATTAAATACACATAAATAAATTATTGTAAATAAAATTGCTACCTGGAGAGCAGTAAGTTGTAAACAATCAATAACCCTCCTTTCTCACAACCACTAAAGATACAGAGGGCCATCCTCCAAAACATAGCAAGAGACCAATGTCTATTATTTTGCAGTTCCATGTAATGGACAATAGCACAGTAGTCGTGTTTGTTGCATTCATTTCCATCATAGTATGTATTTTGCTTTGCAGAGACCTGAGTTGGAATTACATTCAGTTTATCCACTCTGAAGCTTTTCTGATGCTCCATTCCCTCATCAAGCTGTAAGTTATATTGCATAGGACAAATATATGCTCTCCATGGAAATTTAAGCCTGTGAGTGGTTGGGAAACGTCCCAGAAGAAGGCCATGGCAAACCACTTTGGTTTTATTGCTGAGTGAACTATATGGACATATCAACTATTGTAGTGACCTCAGTGGTGGGATTCAAATATGTGAACAACCAGCTCTCTGTGTGGATGCTGCTTCCAGAAGTCCATTCTGGGCCTGGGCAAAAAATTAGCTACCGGTTCTGCCGAAGTGGTGCGAACTGGCTGAATCCCACCACTGAGTGATTAGCTCAAGTTAAGGATGTCTTTCCCTTTTTTCATTCCTTAAACAGAAATGGATGATTTATGGGAAAGATATAAAATGCATGAACAGAAAGAGAAAAAAAAAGAAAAATCTGTTTGGTTTCTTTAAAGATAATGGCTGAAGGTAGAAGACCAGGCACACAAACTGAGTTTCCTAGCTTCAAGGAATCGTGACAATATGTTCAACATAAATTTAAGTAGCCTACATAGAAATAGCAAACTATTAAGCATCATCATCTAAGCTGGAAATATTTGGATGTAATATTGATATCTTATTGATTGCAATAAGATATTCAAGACTGGTGACACTGCAACCATAAATAGAAGTATCACAGTCTCTAATAGGGAAGAAGCAAGACAGAAACTGCCAAAATGATGGACTAAGCATAACAAAATTTCCTATATCAGACATAATTACAAATATATGCTTTTTTTTTACAGAAAATGTCTATGTCCTTTCCTGGGAGTTCACTGTTATATCTTAATTGTGTTTTGTTTTATGAGTCTTTGTCTTTTAGCCATCTTAGTTATCGCCTCTTGTAGAAAACTGAAATATAAAGATACCAATATAAGCCAAAGATGTTATATGCTGTCACTAGTTCTATAAAAACTGTGGTTGTAAAGTGAGTGGCCAGCAGGGACTAATAAAATGGGTCTGCAGAGTATAACGGGTCATTATATTGATGTTTACTATGTTCTACAATGTTAATGTGCTACAACCATGTATGAGACTAAATATTAAATCTGTTTGTAGAGCCAAGCATTCATATTGCATTTCTAAGATATCAAAACTATATCACATGAGAGAAGCTATTTTAATCTCCTCTTCCCTTACAAGATGGCACTCATAACTGCTTCTTTCCAAGGCCAAATCACCAATCAGACTTTTCCTGTCTGTCCCTATACAGTACTAGCACAGCATAGTCCCAACTCATCACTGCTATTATTACCTGGGGTAGCACTAATTCTAAAAGGCATAAGTATCAGTTTGCTCTTAATCCTGATAAAGACATGTGCTGTAGACTTTCTTTCTTGGTTTATTCCTAGCAATAGCCCATCAACTCATCCCAAAGATACCTTTTAGCTTTAAAATAATCAAGAATTGAATGCAGAACTTAATTTAAGCAGCAACTGTATGAATGCTAAATCAAATAAATGTGTTCGGAGAGGCTGCTGCACTGAGTCTCCTACGCCTCTTTCTGTCTATTCCAATGGGTCCTATGCTTTGGTTTGTCACAGGGATTTGACTGACAATCAACTGGTGACACTTCCATTGGCTGGCTTGGGTGGATTGACTCATCTGAAGCTCAAAGGCAATCCTGCACTGTCTGAAGCATTCCCTAAAGAAAGTTTCCCCAAGATACGGTGAGCTTCATTTCTAATTTCTGGCTTCCCAAGGTCAAAACTTAATTTACTTCGATCTGCCTTTTGCTGTCTAAGTCTCTTTGTCTAGGCACTTCCATATAATTCAGTTCAGCTAAAGGTTTGAGCAGTTGTAACTTCCTGCTTGCACTTTGTGTTCATCATTGATTTGAGAAATTGATGAATCATTGAATAGCTTGTCATGGGCACCATCCAAACTCACATACACAAGCAATCAGCATGGTAACCTATCAGTCTGATACAAAGCAAGCATCCACTTGGTTATAATACAGGCAGCTAACACAGGGATTAGTTCTGGTTCTATAAAGAGACTGAATGATCTCTTTATTTGCAGGAATATAAAGCAAGAAACTATGCAAATAGAGTGCAGAATTTCCTTATTTTATATTCCAATAAACACAGAGAATACTAAGAGACCATGAACATATGATACAAGCAAATACTTATTTATGCCCATTTAATTGTTTTAGCTTTCCCAAACAATCTTGGGAACTACAGTTCTATGAAAATGGTGCTAGAAATTATCTGTCATGAATCCTTAGCCATATTTACAAAATTAGTTTCCAGAGAGAGGGAGTGGTGGTTAAATTCATCAAGATTTATATATTTATATATACAATATATTTATATATACATGCATACATTTATGCATAATAACCAGAATCAAAAGAAGCAGTATGGACATCATAACAATTTCTTACCTTTACCAATTTAAATTTCTGGTCCTGAAAAGTTTAAGATTTGAATCGTCTATATTTACAATATAAAATATAATAAAACTTCAAATAAATTAATCTCAGTTTACAATATAACACAATGCAATAACAAAGTAAAACTAAAAAATAAACATGACAATGTAAGATAAAAAGGCTATAAAATACTGATAGTGAATAATTACATTTGAGTGGCTATCCAGAAATGTTCATTCTTCACTAACTTCCAAAAGGCTGTCACTTTTTATATTCTTGGCAAAGGTATCCTAAATAATTTTATTTCTACACTTCCTGCTTCTTGCTCATTGCCCTTTTTCTGTGTACTAGTTGGACTGACATGAGTAGCATAATCTTAGTCTTCAATTACTATACTACGTGATATACTGAGAATGCAACAAACATGACTACTGTGCTATTGTCCATTACATGACATTGCAAAATAATAGATATTGGTCTCTTGCTATGTTTGGGATCAGGATGGCCCTCTGTATCTTTAGTGGTTGTGAGAAAGGAGGGTTATTGTTTACAAGTCTGTTTGAAAAATGCCCATGCAAAATGCTCTTCTACTGTGAGAGTGTTAAAGGTCAAGATCTTTGATCTGAGAATTCTCCATCTTAACTTTATCCCTTTCCATGTTCAATTTGCAAAAAAAACAAAAACCCAGCCACCTTAGTTCCAACATCTGTTTTTTTGCCCATATGGGTGAAGAATGAAGTATACCATAACTGATAACTCCATGTTCTTCTTCATAGGGTCTTGGAGGTGCCCTATGCGTACCAGTGCTGTGCCTATGGAGCATGTGGCAACTTCTTCAAAATCTCCAGTCAGTGGGACTCGGAGGACATGAGTCCTGAGGATGATGGTGGCTACAAGAAAAACCTGGGACTTGATCATTGTAAGATCAAGTTTTGTTTTAGGCTGCTTCTGTCTTTTAAGTTTGCAAGATTTAAGTTTGCAAAATCTGAGGTATAGCTTAGAATAACAAATGCAGGAATACTGTTGAGAAGGAAAGTCTACCCAAGCTCGTTTTACATGTAGTCCTCGACTTACGACTGGTCACTTAGTGACCATTTGAAGTTATAATGGACCCTCTCCCAAAGCTACTTATGATCAAATTTTGAATCTACGATAGCTGCATATGGACACACTGAGGTCCCTTGATCTCATTTTGAGACTTGGCAACCAGCTCACCTTTATGGCTGTTTGCAGCAGCCCTCAGTTATATCATTGCAATTTTTTATGCTTTTTGTCAGTTTCCAACAAAAAAAACCCATGGATTTGTTTAATGACCATAACATTTACTTAATGATTTCCACAAAAATATCATAAAATTGGGTCCATAGTGACCCCCTTAATAACTACGGTATAATGACTTATGACCATAAACTCAACTACTGTCATAGGTTGAGGACTATCTGTATTTGGGGTATTTATTTATTATTAGAAAGTGAGTTTGCTTAAAGCAACAGGCTAGAAACCAGGAGAGCATGAGTTGAATGAAGCTAGTTGGGTGACTTTGGGCTTGTCATTCTCTCTCAGGATTAGGAAGAAAACAGTGACAAACTACTTCCAAAAATCTTGCCAAGAAAACTGCAGGGACTTGTCCAGGTAATTACCAGGAGTCAATGAAGGTTGTGTACATGCACACACATGCATGAGCACGCACACAGGCAGACACACACACACAGACAGGCACAGAGGAATTGAATGGGCAAGTGCTTAAGGGAAAAGGTAGTCTTTCAGACAGTGAGGCCTGAGGTGCTTAAAGCTTCAGAGGTTAACCTCAGCACCTTAGATGATGACTGGGGGACAATTGGTAGCCAGCACACTATTACCTTGTCCCTATATCTGGTTCCTATTAGAAATCTAGCTACCACATTTTAGACCATTTGTGCTTTTTAGAAACAGACCCATTGCATTAGTCCAAAGTGATGATGATTGTTGCTAAACCAGGTCAATTCGGAAAGGGTTATCGTTGGCACTAGAGCCATACATGTGAAAATTCACTCTTAACTATAGCTATTACCTGTAAATCCAGTGGCAGCAGAGGTCAAAGTGCTCTCTCCAACGGCCAATCTGTTTGCAGAGAAGCGCAACCCCATCCAGAATAAGTTTTCTCCTTAACAATAACGCCTCCATCTCATTTAGAGGTCCTTTCAGCACAACCTTCTAGGAAGGTCCCTGACAAAAAGGACCAGAGCTACCAGAATACAGTATACAAGTAGTCCTCAACTTACGACCACAATGGAGACCAAAATTTCTGTTGTTAAGCAAGTTGATTGTTAAGTGAGTCTTGCTCAGTTTTATGAATCTTTTTGCCACGGTTCTTAAGAGACTCACTGCAGTTGTTAAATGAAGCATGCAGTCATTAAGTGAATCCGACTTTTGCAAAGATTGCGAGTGGCGATCCCATGACCCCAGGACATTGCAACTGTTGTAAATACATGCTGGTTGCCAAGCACCCAAATTTTGATCACATGACCAAGGGATGCTGCGTCGGTTGTAAGTGCAAGGACTGGTTATAACTCAATTTTTACATTATAACTTTGAATGGTCACTAAAAGAATGGTTGTAAGCCAAGAACTACCTGTAAATGGCGATCACTCCATCTGTACACTTCCACTGCTACTGTAATGTTTATGACTAGTCTCAATCTTTTATCAACAAGTACTTCAAAAGAAAGACTTAGATTTTATTTCAGAAAAGTTCTGTATAGTTAGACGTCTTGTGGCTACTAGGGAGAAGAGATCTAGTACTCAAATCTTTCTGTGGCAGGGGGGATTTCTGTGAAGTTGCAAGTGACATGCAAAAACATTGATGGAAGTATATGAATTCTCAAACCACCACATTGATTGTTTATTTGCTGCATAACATGATTGCATAAACATGCAGCCCACACACATACCCAGGAACTAGACTGAGAGTGGACTTGAAATGCGAAACTTATTTGATGCAGACAACTGGGGAGACGAGACTTGCTAACTCTTGTTCCTTTTAGATCTTGGTTTTAAATCGTGGCCTAAAGTATAATAGTCTTATCATACTTTATTATAGTTATGCAAACAGTTCCTCAGATTTGGTCAGATATGATTGCAAGATTGAAGGGATAAGTCTTTGCTTGCAATCTGCTTAATGATTTCTGGGTTCGAATAGAATTTATATTTAATTGGTATTCTTGTGTTATCATAAACTTCCCCAATCTAGCCCCTTACTCTACATTTCTATACTTTGGGAATAAAGGAATAATAATAGGAGCTGTGCTGGTGCAGTGGTTAGAATGCAGTATTCCAAGCTGACTCTGCCCACTGCCAGGAGTTTGATCCTGACCAGTTCAAGGTTGACTCAGCTTTCCATTCTTCCGAGTTCAATAAATTGAGGACCCAGATTGTTAGGGGCAATATGCTGACTTTGTAAACTGCTTAGAGCAGTGGTTCTCAACCTGTGGGTCGGGACCCCATTTGGGGTCGATCGACCATTTCATGGGGGTCGCCAAGCAAGGCTGTCCGCCATTTTTTTTGTCCGCCATTTTTTTCCCTTTTCCGGCGGGTGCCTTACCTCCCTTGGGCTGGGCCAGCTGGTGGTCGGCCTGCTCCATCTCTGCCGCTTGCCAGCTACGCCTCGGTCGGCGCAGGGGGCGGAACCACGCATGCGCGGCGCTCCCGGGCAGGGAAAGTCCTCGACTTACGACCGGTTGGGTAGTCCTCGACTTACGACTGGTTTAGTCCTCAACTTACGACCGGTTTAGTCCTCGACGTACGACCGGTTTAGTCCTCGACTTACGACCGGTTGGGGTCGCGGCATTAAAAAGGTTGAGGACCACTGGCTTAGAGAGTGCTGTAAAGCACTATGGAGCAGTATCTAAGTCTTATTGCTATTGCTAGTTTTTAAAATAGGGTATATAGATATCTGCTCCAATTACCATTTTTTCCCTACTGAAGGTTGATTTACTATATGGGAACACCTTATACCCATTCCTCACTCAATTCCTGTGTTACCTCCTGCTTTCAGGTACAAAGAACATAGTGCTTGCAGATTGCTACCTGATGGTTTGTGTAGTCATGAGCATGTTGATGTAGGAATTAATGTCCACTCTTTGGGAAGCAGACAGCCCACTTTGATTATTCCAACATGAGTATAATCACATTTTCTTTTGTCACCTTCCAGAACTACCAGTAAATCTGTGGTTTCAAGGAGGACATTAGTTTATCATTTACAATGGAGTCTTGTGGTTCTGCATCTGCTTGCCAGTGGCTGGGAAGAAGGGTTTGCTCTCTTCTCTTCCTGGAAATTTTTTTAGTTCAGCCACAGTCCGAGCGAAAAAACAGAGTTGATTCAAGCCAGCAACAGAAGGGGTCTTACATATAGTGTACATCAGACCATTGAGTCTTGCTATGCATTCAATAGCATACAAGCTCATTTTTTGCTTGCCAGTTCAATGGAAGCTCTGTATGGCTCCCTTTGTATAATTAGGCTGCTTTGCTGGCAGGATGTTTGTGGGAAAAGAATATGCATCTTTTCTAAAACTGTCCCAAATCATGTTCTCAACACCTTCAAGAAAATAAACAGCAAAGTCTAGACTACTGGGCAATGGGTCCTTCTCTGGGTGCCAGCATCTTCCTAGTTCAGCTGAGGTGGATCTGGGTTTACCTTTGTAAGGAAGTAGCAGTGACTTGAAATTCAATCTCTCTCTCTCTCTCTCTCTCTCTCTCTCTCTCTCTCTCTCTCTCTCTCT